>NC_045440.1:39806498-39895324 GCF_002776525.5 Piliocolobus tephrosceles | reverse complement strand
GCAAGCTCTGCCTCCCGGGTTTACGCCATTCTCCTGCCTCAGCCTCCCGAGTAGCTGGGACTACAGGCGCCCGCCACCTCGCCCGGCTAGTTTTTTGTATTTTTTTTAGTAGAGACGGGGTTTCACCGTGTTAGCCAGGAGGGTCTCGATCTCCTGACCTCGTGATCCGCCCGTCTCGGCCTCCCAAAGTGCTGGGATTACAGGCTTGAGCCACCGCGCCCGGCCCCAAACTCAGTATTTCTAAATGCTTGCACCTTAGGGCCATGCGTGCTCTCTCTCTCTTTTCCCATAGTGATAGGAAAAGGTCTGATTATAGTCAAAGTAAAGGGTAAAGGGTAGCCTTGCTCAAGACTGTGCCCCATATCAAAATTTCATTTATTGTCTTGAATTTTAATGTCTTTCTTTTCTTTGTGTTAATGAATCATAGACATGGGCACCATTTTGATAACATTTACTTATTTATTTATTTATTTATTTTGAGATAAGGCCTGTCTCTGTCACTCAGGCTGGAGTGCAGTGGTGTGATCTTGGCTCACTGTAGCCTCCACCTCTTGGGTTCAAGTGATTCTTGTGTCTCAGCCTCCCAAATAGCTGGGATTATAGGTGCGTGCCACCATGCCTGGGTAATTTTTGTATTTTTAGTAGAGCCAGAGCTTCGCCATGTTGGCCAGGCTGGTCTTGAACTCCTGACATCAAGTGATCTGTCCCCCTCAGCCTCTAGAAGTGCTGGAATTACAGGCATGAGCCACTGTGCCCGACCCGTTTTGAGAACTTTAACAGTTATTGAAGTAATTGTTTTCTGTGGGAGAACTCTTAGAATAGAATTTATTCATCTGTATACATTGACCCTTGAACAACATGGCTTTGAACCGCGGAGATTCACTTACATGTGGGTTTTTTTTTTTTTTTTCAAGTAAGTTTCACCAGGGTACCTGCCTCCCTTTCCACCTCCTCTGCCTCTACCACCCATGAGACAGCAAGACCAACCCCTCCTTCCTTCTTTTTATAATTTTAATTTATTTATTATTGTTTTTTGTGCAAATGAGGTCTCCCTAGGTTGCCCAGGTTGGTCTCAGACTACTGGGCTCAAGCAGTCCTCCTGCCCAGGCCCTGCAAAGTGCTGGGATTACAGGCGTGAGCCACCGTGGCTGGCCGCCTCCTTCCTTCTTATGAAGACCTTTATGATGCTTCACTTCCACTTCATGAATAGTAAATATATTTTCTCTGCGTTAGATTCTTAGTAACATATTCATTTCTCTAGCTTACTTTATTGTGAGAACATAGTATATAATACATATAACATTAAAATGTGTTAATAGACTATTTATGCTATGGGTTAGGGTTCCAGTCAACAGTAGGCTATTAGTAGTTAAGGTTTTGGGGAGTCAAAAATTGTACGTGGCCGGGCGCAGTGACTCACACCTGTAATTCCAACACATTGGGAGGCTGAGGCAGGTGGATTACTTGAGGTCAGGAGTTCAAGACCAGTCTGGCCAACGTGGTGAAACCTTGTCTCTACTAAAAATATAAAAATTAGCTGGGTGTGGTGGCATTTACTTGTAATCCCAGCTGCTTGAGAGGCTGAGATGGGAGGATCACTTGAACCCGGGAGGCGGAGGTCATAGTAAATCGTGCCACTGCACTAACCTGGGCCACAGAGTGAGACTCCACCCACCCCCCAAAAAAGGTGTGAGAATGGTGGCTCACACCTGTAATCCTGGTGCGTTGGGAGGCCAACGTAGGAGGATTGCTTGAAACCAGGAGTTTGAGACTAGCCTGTGCAACATAGTAAGACCCTGTCTCTACAAAAACGAGAAGATTGCTTGAGCCCAGGAGTTCGAGGCTGCAGTGAGCTATGATTTTGCCACTGCACTCCAACTTGGGCAACAGAGTGAGACCTTGTCTCTTAAAAAAAAAAAAAAAAAAATTGCAGATTTTTGACGTGCAGAGGTTTAGTGCCCCTAACACCTGAGTTATTCAAGACTCAACTATATAGGTCATGGTTTTCTTGAGCTGACAAAATACAGTAAGATTCATTTAAAGTTATTCCTAAATTCTGGCCAGGCATAGTACTTGATGCCTGTAATCCCAGCACTTTGGGAGGCCTAAGCGAGCAGATCACTTGAGGCCAGGAGTTCGAGACCAGCCTGACCAACATGGTGAAACCCTATCTCTACTAAAAATACAAAAATTAGCTGAACGTGGTGGTGCACGCCTGTAGTCCCAGCTAGTCAGGAGACTGAGGCATGAAAATTGCTTGAACTTGGGAGGTAGAGGTTGCAGCAAGCTGAGATCGCACCATTGTACTCCAGCCTGGGCGACAGAGTGAGAACCTTGTCTCAAAAAAAAGAAAAAAAAAATTAAATAAAATTATTCCTAAGTTCCAAACTTTTTAATTAGAATTACAAAGATGGAATTACAATTACAATTGTTGTCATTATTTTCCTTCTACATGTAGTGTCTATGAATTATACATCTCTTAAGATGTCAATACTTGAAATCATAAGGAATACGAGGCCTAGGCTGGGTGCAGTGGCTCACGCCTGTAATCCCAGCACTTTGGGAGGCGGAGGTGGGCAGATCACCTGAGGTCAGGAGTTTGAGACCAGCCTGGCCAACATGGTGAAACCCTGTCTCTACTGAAAATACAAAAATTAGCTGGGTGTGGTGGCGGGTGCCTGAAGTCCCAGCTACTCGGGAGGCTGAGTCAGGAGAATTGCTTGAACCTTGGAGGTGGAGGTTGCAGTGAGCTGAGATGGTACCATTGCACTCCATATGAGTAACAAAGCAAGACTGTCTCCAAAAAAAAAGAGGCCTAACAGGAGAAAATTGTGAAATTTTAGATTTGTGACATCTTAAAAACTTCTGGGTTATGATAGGTTT
Source organism: Piliocolobus tephrosceles (assembly GCF_002776525.5). Taxonomy (NCBI): domain Eukaryota; kingdom Metazoa; phylum Chordata; class Mammalia; order Primates; family Cercopithecidae; genus Piliocolobus; species Piliocolobus tephrosceles. The sequence continues at coordinate 39,892,441 of NC_045440.1, read as the reverse complement.
CTTTACTGAAACACTTCCAGGTTTCTCACTGGTAAAAGTAAGTATCTTAATTGAGTTCGACATTCACCCGCTATTTATCAGAAGACTAGAGAACAGGATGATTATGTTCCATACCACATACCATTATCTGAGTATTTTACTGCTATCTTAGCTCAGAACAGGTAATGAAATAATTCCACCTTTAGAGTATCCCAAAGTGATAGAAATTATTAGATTTTTCAGTTTATTTCAGTTCAGTTATGAAAATACTGATATCTGGTCATGCAATTGTGTTAATTGTTGATATTTTTTGAAAGAAGAACCAGAAGCCTTGAGTCATTTGGTCTATTATTGCTGATCTTGCTGTGAACAGCTGTGATGCTATGAGTTGCTAACTCATTGGAATCAGTAAGATTTGGATGTGACCCATGGAGCTGTAATGGCTGCTGTTGCCTTTGACTTTTCTCTGTGAAGCAAGATCATGCTTTCCTAGTCATCCTCTCTTTGCTTTGTATTAGACATGTTTACTTTCGGTGAAAATTCAGCTTGACCCTAAACTTTACCCTTGGCTATAACCTGCTTCTAGGCTGGAAGTTTAATTCATTTATTTTAGAGTTCTACTCATATACTTGTAAGCATGAAAAAGCCACTTTTTTTTTTTTTTCATATTTTCCACTTTTTTGGGGGGGTTATCATTAGAATGGCAGAGCTCAGAGGCTAGTCCCTGTTGACAACCAACGGAACCAATGAGCTGAACAGGCTTGGAGGCTTTGAGGAAACTGAAGGGAATCCCAGGGGGTGGTGGTTATTGCATCCAAGTTATCAAAGCCATTCATAATACTGAAGATGTTAACTGGTGTGCATGGTATTTAGGATATGGTAATCCATATTGACAAGTACAAGTCATTGGTTCTTTTTAGGTGTTTGAAAAAGTACGAATGATAAGAAGCCATATAACACGACAAACTCAATCTAAGTCTATTGTGCTCCTGTTTCTGACCTCATTCCTGTTCCTTATACTCTAGATGTAACCTGTATCTTCAACTTGGTGCTTATTGTTTCTATGAATAATTTTTTTGTTTTGTTTTTAATAGAGACAGGGTCTCGTTCTGTCACCAGGCCAGAGTACAGCCCACTGTAGCCTCGACCTCCTAGGCTTAAGTGATCCTCCTGCTTCACTGTCCTGAGTAGCTGGGACTACAAGCATGCGTCACCATGCCTGGCTCATTTGTGTTTTTTTTTGTATTTTTGGGTTTTTTTTTTTTGTGATGGAGTCTTGCCCTGTCACCTAGGCTGGAGTACAATGGTGTGATCTTGGCTCACTGCAACCTCCACCTCTCGGGTTCAAACAATTCTCCTGCCTCCGCCTCCCAACTAGCTGGGACTACAGGCGCCCACCACCATGCTCAGCTAAGTTTTGTATTTTTAGTAGAGACGGGGTTTCACCATGTTGGCCAGGCTGGTCTCGAACTCCTGACCTCGAGTGATCTGCCCGCCTCGGTCTCCCAAAGTGTTGGGATTACAGGCGTGAGCCACTGTGCCTGGCTGCTAATTTTTTTTTTGTCTCACTATGTTGCCTAGGTTGGTCTCAAACTCCTGGCCTCACCGATCCTCCTACCTTGGCCTCCCAAGGTGCTGGGATTCCAGGTGTGAGCCACTGTGCCTGGCCTGTTCCCAGAAATGTTTTTAAATTTGGCCAACTGTGTACCCCAAAATAATATGGTAATATAAGCTGTGTGTGTGTGTAGTCATGGCATCAATTAGCATAACTCAGGAAATGCACTCATAAAACAAGTTGATTTTTCTCTACATTTATTTGTTGGGGATAGTTCTTCCCCTGCCACTGGACAAAAACTGATTACTCTTGTCACTCTGCTTAAAAAAAAAAAAAAAAAAGAGTTCCATGATCTCCTTAAGTACCATTCAGTAATTAAAATATATACTCAAAACTTCCTCCCTCCCTCCTGGGAAACGGTGCCACACTGTGGGCTTAGCATGAGTCTCCATCGGCCACTTGGGCTGCCAGCAGTAGCAGTGGCCAGGTCAGCCATGATGGAGGAGGCCCATTTTGTGGAGCCCTTTGCACACTTCATCCTTGCCGTGTCCACCTTTTCACATGGTCCCACTGAGCCAGCACCAGGAAGGCTGGGAAAGAGGTTGACTGATATCAGAGGACTTTACACTTCCTTTCCTGCAGTGAGAACCTCCCTGCAGGGATGCTGTGCAGTGGGCATACGCAACATATGAATTTCTTCACCTTCTATGCCCACTCCTAGAATGCATCCACATACAGTTTCTCTCCTCTTCCTCACCAGCCTCCAGTTGTGTCTTTCCAGATCCCTAAGCAGCTGTCTAAATAGTTAGCCACTCCTGTGACGCAGTGTCCCACGCTCAGGTCCCCTGCTGATGCCTCCCTTGCCTGAACCCTACCAGAAGTGACAGGGCAAGGAAGCCAGGTTGATGCAGCCTGCTCAGATTAGTCTTCTAGAACCTAAGGAGCACAGGGAAGGAAAAAAGGTATGAGAGACAAAAGGATCCAGGACACCATGCATGCTGAGGTCTGTATGCAGGTCTCTCTTCTGTTCCATCATCCGTGAGCCTATTCTTGCACCAATGAGACACATCTCAGCTACTACAGCTTCATGTCTTGCTAGACACAGGGCATATCTCTTCACCTTTTCTAAAACCAGCATGTCAAGTTCCATTGAAAACCTTGTTGGGACCTGGATTGCCAGGCAAATATTTTTCTCAATTTTTACTAAGCTTGTCTGTTTGCTTTTTTTTTTTTTAGAGACAGTGTCTCACTCTGTCACCCAGGCTGGAGTGCAGTGGCATGATCTCGGCTTACTGCAACCTCCGCCTTCCTGGGTTCAAGCGATTCTCCTCCTTCAGCCTCTTGAGTAACTGGGATTACAGGCACCCACCACCACACCCAGCTAATTTTTTTTTTTTTTGTACTTTTAGTACAGACAGGGTTTCACCATGTCGTCCAGGCTGGTCTCAAACTCCTGACCTCATGATCCACCTGCCTCAGCCTCCCAAAGTGCTGGGATTACAGGCATGAGCCACCGCGCCCGGCCAAGGTTATCTGTTAAATGAAATGATCAGATCGAATTTTACCCTCTGAGCCTAAATGCTGGCTTTGGTCTTAGAGGCATTTTTACTTGCTGTCTTAACTGCTGCATGGAGTTAATATACAGCTGTGTATTACTCTGGCAGCACATGTTTGCTTAATGGAAAACTTGTGGTCACTTCAAAATCTACACAGTACTTGGGAACAGAAAACAACTATTCCCTTTCTATTCCTTGGGAATAGAAAACAACTTGTCACAAGCAAATTTCCTCAGGGAGCCCCTATCAGTGATCTGATAATTTTACATTTATAGCTCTTGCTGGCAGGGGCTAGTGAAGTTTCTGTATTCAAGATGGCTGCTGTGGGGTTTCTGGTTACTTAAAAGGTGATTTTTCCTATCCTGAAATAGTCCCTCCATGTCATTAAACATTAAGTGAAGATCTTTTCTGCAATATTAAAAATCCCCCAAAACATGCTGTTTGGCCTTTCCTAATTGTGTGTGTGTTGTTGTTGTTGTTGTTGTTGTTGTTTTTGAGACAGGATCTCATTCTGTCACGCAGGCTGGAGTGCAGTGGCATGATCTCAGCTCACTGCAGCCTTGACCTCTCAGGCTCAATCGATCCTCCCACCTCAGCCCTGCAAGTAGCTGGGACCACAGGCGTGGGCGACCATGCCCGGCTAATTTTTGTGTTTTTTGTAGAGACAAGGTTTTGCTGTTGCCCAGGCTGGTCTCAACTTCTGGGCTCAAGTAATCCACCCACCTTGGCCCCTCAGAGTGCTGGGATGATAGGCGTGAGCCCAGCCCCTACGTTTTTGTTTTTGTTTTGAGATGGAGTCTTGCTCTGTTGCCCAGGCTGGAGTGCAGTGGCACGATCTTGGCTCACTGCAGCCTCTGCCTCCCGGGTTCAAGCGATTCTCCTGCCTCAGCCTCCTGGGTAGCTGGGATTACAGGTGCTTGCCACCATGCCTGGCTAATTTTTGTATTTTCAGTAGAGATGGGGTTTCATCATGTTGACCAGGCTGGCCTCAAACTCCTGACCTCAAGTGATCCACCCACTTCGGCCTCCCAAAGTGTTGGGATTACAGGCGTGAGCCACCGTGCCTGGCCTGGCCCCTAATTGTTAACTGAAGCACTCCTCATTTTAAAATTAGAAATGAGAATCACAGATGTTGGTTTTCAAGCACATAATCCTTCAAACATCTAAGAAAATAGAAACTGGACTAAGTAAAACATTTGTAGATTTTATGAGATAAACAAAGATATGCAAGTTGTGCACATGAATCCTTTCGTTGGGAGGAAAAAATCACGTCTGTGTTTCTCGGCCCTTGCACATCCCAGAATCTGGGCTTCTAGTTATGTTGTTTGACACTTGGCTGCTCCGTGAAGAGTAATTACCAAAACATTTTGAATACAAATTATTATCACTTCCTGACAGTAAACAGGTCTGTTAAAACATGAAGCGAGATAATATATACATGAACAGAAACAGAAAGATCAAGAACAACAGATACAGCAGCTAATAGGTGGATTTTTAGGTCTCTTTCTGCTTTTTTTTTCTAAAGGAACTCTTTCCAGGTGAAACAAAGAATTTCTTCAAAGATAGCTTATGAATCTGAAGATTAAAGATTTCACTAGCAAAGTAAAATGTGACAGCACAAAGTTAGATCTAAGTTACCAGGTCAATAAATCCTTTTATTGCTCAGATACTATTTTTTTAAAAACCCACAACATCCTACTAGCATAAACTTGTTTTCACTTGACAATAACCCTTAACCAAAGATCTTTGGTAGTACCTAACTTGTAAAAACTATTTTGTTTTTTCAACAAAACAAATAGTTTTTTCAAAACGGAGGCTTAAAAGTGTAAAGAGTAGGCGTTAAGTTCCCACGGGGCTTCCTGGTTGCAGGCAGAATTTCACAGAACTTTGTATCTGCAGCATTTGAGGTACATATATGGGAAGAACTTAGGATATAATTCAGAAGAGCCAAGATCTTTCTTTTGGTTCTGTAATTCTGTGCCTACTCATTTTGGAGCAAAATACATGTATTGCTGTACCCCTAACAACCCTAGCATGTAGGTGGTCCACAATCCGCATTTTAGCATTCCCAACAATCCACAGCAATGGGATGTTATTCAGATGTTTGCCGTTCTCTACACATTTCCAAGTTTTGAGTACAGTACTGGAGAGTACCATCATAAAGCCATTTATTCCAGCTCTTGGGAGTGGGGTAGAATAAAATCGTTCACACTGACACCCTTGCACATTAAAGCTGGTCACTGTGTAATGGTTATAGTCATCGATGTTTATCCTTCCAGCAAGCACACATGAGGACGGGGATCACTTTGGCCTGTTTCAGTTGGTGTTTGCACTACATAGTAGTCTCTGGTGATGTTACACTACAAGCCTGCTTGATTCATTTTATCTGATGAGTGAGAAGCACCTTTTCTCATATTGTTCTTGTAACTTTGATTTTACGTAGAGAAATTCAGTAGCAAGAACTCAAATGAGTACCAAGTATGGTTTGTGATTTATTAGGTCCTTAGAGAATTTTGAAAAGTGGAAATTATCTGAAAATAAACTTTTATCAGAAGACTAAGTTAAAAGAATTAAGGAAAAATAGACTTCTAAGTTTTCCAGTTTCAATCATAGCTAGATTTAACGTTACACAGAGAATAATACAGGACAAAGTATGAGCAGAAGACTTATTTATTATTTACACTACCTAACTCAGAGGTTTCGATGCAATTCCTTTCCTTTCCCTGGGAATTCCTAATCTAGAATTAAAGGGCATTGGGATCCTCAAGGGTACTTATCTCCAGGCAAAAGTCCACTCTATTGGAGGTTAAACCACAGATACCTCCTCCTAGTTTTAGAAGACTTTACCAAGGGAGCACACAAATCACTGCCTATCAAAAGCCAGACAAACACTGCACTAATCCAGGTGTAGCACCGCAATTCTATTCTGATGTTAATGACCTGATGGGTCAACTTACCTCTTATTCATTTATTCATTTTACAAATATGTGAGAGCTAAGTATCTATAGCACCGTGTATGAGGATGCATGGAGTGTGGGGTGGACGCAAGGGTAAGTAGGAAACCACCTCTGCTCTCATGGAATGTACAGTCTCCTTTGTTGGGAGGGGGAAGGAAGCTGGTGAAGGGGAGAGGAGGTAAGTACATAAATCACATATGGCACTAATACTCTGATTTCCTTTGACATTAAAACAAATAACAAAAAACAAAGCATGTTACTCCCTCGAAACTGTAGCTTTAACTTATGTTAGGGGCCAGGGCTAAGTGGAATATGGAAGACATTTAATTGAGGTGTTATGACCTCTTTTTTGACTCCTGGCTATGTTATTATTACTTACTATGAGTTTCGCTGGATAAGGAGAGACACTGAACATTTTAAAATAGGAAAATAAGCTTACAAAAGAAAGTTGGAATATGGACTGTAACTTCTAAGTTGTTAATTTTCTACAAATCTACCTTATTTAAAAGAAAAGGAGTCTGGGCTGGGTGCGGTGGCTCACACCTGTAATTCCAGCACTTTGGGAGGCTTAGGCCAGTGGATCACCTGAGGTCAGGAGTTCTAGATCATCCTGGTCAATATGGTGAAACCCTGTCTCTACTAAAAATTGCACCACTGCACTCCAGCCTGGATGATAAGAGTGAAACTCTGTCTCAAAAACAAAAACAAAACCAAAAAACGGAGTCTGTATTTGGATTGTTTGTAACACAATGCTTGAGGGGATGAGTAGCCCATTTGACATAATGTAACCATTACGCATTGCATGCCTGTATCAAAACATCTCATGTACACCATGAATATAGACACCTATGTACCCAGAAAAATAAAAATATTTAAAAAAACCCACACTGAGTCATCAGGTGATCCAAGATAGTAACAATAACTGTGATGCCTTTTTCCTAATGAAACATGTCAATGTCTTATTTCTTTAAATACGTTTTTTAGGCCAGGCATGGTGGCTCAGACCTGTAATTCCAGCACTTTGGGAGGCCGAGGCAGGCAGATCACCTGAGATCAGGAGTTTGAGACCAGCCTGGCCAACATGGTGAAACATCTCTACTAAAAATAAATTAGCTGGGCATGGTGGTGGGCACCTGTAATCCAGCTACTCGGGAGGCTGAGGCAGGAGAATCACTTGAATCCGGGAGGTGGAGTTTGCAGTGAGCCGAGATAGTGCCATTGCACTCCAGCCTGGGCAAAAAGCAAAAGTCCATCTTAAAAAAATAAGTACATTTGTTAATTATCATGGACTATTCCTTGATTTTTTTTTTTTTTTGACCTCTGAGCTTTTTATTGGCCTCTTGCTCCCCAGAGGGTACCCTGCTTCTGCTGGCTTAATGTCTCAGAACTTTGGTGTCACTGGTCTCAGACACTGCTTTGCTATCCACTATCCGGCGGGTTGGTCTTTTGGATGTTTTGCATGGAGTGGCTGCTGTCCAGGGCATCACCAAGATTGAGGCCCTCACTGTCTTCCAGCAGGCGGCGGTCGGTGGCGATCTCAGCCTCCAGCTTGACTTTGATGTTCAGCAGGTCCTCGTACTCCTGGACCTCGCGCTGGCCCTCTGCCCAGGTCTGTGCCAGCTTCGACTCCAGGTGCAGCAGGATTCCATTGAGCTGCTCCATCTGCAGGGCATAACAGGCCTCCATCTCCCTCAGGCTGTTCTCCAAGCTGGTCTTCAGATCTCTCATTGAGTCCAGGTCGATCTCCAAGCACTGGACTGTATGTCTCAGGTCCATGAGTGTCATCTCAGCACCTCCAACCTTAGCAGACTGAGTGGTGACCACTGTGGTCCTCACCTCAATCTGCTGAGACCAGTACTTGTCTAGCTTGTCTGGGTTCCTCCAAGACAGCTCGTCCTATTGGGCCCTGATGTCTGCCATGATCTTGGCGAGGACTTGAGATTTGGGGGCATCTACCTCCACGGCCAACCCAGAGTTGGCAATCTGGACTTGCAGGTCTTTTACTTCCTCTTCGTGGTTCTTCTTCATGAGAAGCAGTTCCTCAAGAGCCCCCATCTCTGTCTCCAGCTGCAGCAGTGACATTGGTGTCATCAGTAACCTTGCGGAGCTCATGGACGTTGCTCTCCACAGACTGGTGCATGGCCAGCTCTGTCTCATACTTGACTCTGAAGTCATCAGCAGCAAGACGGGCATTGTCGATCTGCAGAATGATGTGGACATTGTCCACAGTATTTGCAAAGATCTGAGCCCTCAGGTCCTTGATGGTCTTGAAGTAATGGCCCCAGTTTCTGACATGGGGTCCCTTCTCCAGATACTCCTGGATTTTGCTCTCCAGCCTCCAGTTCTCGGTCTCCAGGATCCTCACTCTGTCCAGGTAGGCCAGGTGGTCGTTCAGGCTTTGCATGGTCTCCTTTTTGTTCTGGATGTCCCCCATTCCTGCCAAACCCCCAGCCATCCCTGTGGCCAGGCCCCCAGACCCCAAGCCGCACCAGAAACTGGTGGAACAGGACATGGAGATCCGGGAGCCCAAGCCCCTAGTGCCTGCATAGATGCTGGCCGTGCTGCTGACCGGCCGGGTGCCACAGCTGGGTGGCTGGACAGAGCCCAGGGACTGGGAGTTGGTGGAGAAGGTGGAGCGAGTGGTGAAGCTCATGCTGTCCAGGGAAGAGAGCAGGAGGACAGGACTCAGGCTTTGTCAACTACTACTCCTGAATTTTTACTTGCAATATACCTGCTCTTGTAAGAGAAAGCAGGTAAGAAATTGAGAGGTGTGACATAGAAATGTTGTTTATTTTAAAACGCTAAGCTACATTGTATGGTACACTACTACAATTCTAGTATTATCTGCCAAGTTTACTGTCCTATCACTTACCACTTTACCATCATTTACCACCAAATCCCACCAAATATGACACAGAGATAATTTGTTTAAGAAAAGTTTTATTAATGTGTTAATATTTCAGCAAAGTTATTGCAACGGGTTGAAAAGGCAGACACACTATTACAGGCTGTAAAGTAACAAATGAGTTTTACACAATTAAAATATTAAACATACTTACGGGATTTGCTGAATGACTAACAGACCCATAAAAGAAATTAAATCTGAAAGACGAAATCCAGTATTAGCACCTACAATATCTCTGACACTGAAACTTTTAATGGTTTCCCTCTTCTAATGTATTTTTAAACTCTCTCCCAAATACAGTGCTCTCAAACCCCAAGGATAAATGAAAGGCATAAGCAGCCCCGATCCTAGGAATGTACAGCCAAAAGCAGAGCTACAGATAGGACTCAGACTTGAGAGTTCTACTGAGAAGTAACTTACTGTACTTGAGCCAATCATAAGATTTCTGTGCACTGAATACTGTATATGAGAAAATTCTGTGAGTCATAAGGTTTGCCGTAGGGATAGTTAAAAATTAGTAATATACAGTATTATTCCTATCAAATTTTTTTTCTCATAAGTTATATTTATAACAAAACTATAATTAAAATATTTTTTATACCTGCTTATTCCATATCCAGGGACACAGCGGGAACACCTATGTGTTTGATGGTTTGGCATCCACTTTATTGTGCTTACTGATTTTTGTGATGAACAAGCAACACGCACCACATCTTTCCAACATTCAAAGTAATGCAACAATGACATCAAATTCTCCAAAGAAATAACTGGAAATTGCATTAAATACTGTTTTAATTAGGAATAATTGCTATAATAAAACAAATAACATTATACATTATTTTTTTCAAGGAGCTTCGGTTTGAGGAATTGAATAGTAGAAACAGGTCTTAAGATTTGAGTCATGGTAAAACCGGTAGTTCTTTGAAATCTGGGAGATGCATTAGCAAAACGACAGCCACAGCCAACCCTCACCAAAATCCTGGAGAAAAGCATTTTATTAATTTAGGGCAACAAGATAGAACACTGGCGAAGATACGGCTTGTTGAGGTCTACAGCCACCTGAGAAGCTGGCCCAAGGAATGAAGAGAACCAATGGCACGTACTGGTGGCAGATAATAAGCTTTGTATTGGGCTAACCAACTGTGTTTTATTAAACGGCTTTGAATAAAAAAAAGTGAAATGCTTCATTGTGTTTTCTCAGAAACTAATCAAAAGATTACAGAGTCCTACACAATTTGGAGACACAAAGTGGATGCTGAGCGACTAGAGGTCACCCCAGGTGTGGAATTTTAGAAAGTGAGTCCTTGGAGTAAATGGCACCGTGGCTCTGGCAGCAGATAGAAAGGAATGATGCTCTGGAGAGGAGGTAGGGACACTCTGCGGTCGGCCAGTGGATACATGAGGGGCCCGGCTGCAAGTGGGATCTGTAATTAGAGGGAGAAGTAAAGGTTTGAGAGAGATGCTGAAAGTAACTTGTAAAATCATTTTTCTTCCATCAACTGATATGAGCATATAACATGTGGTCTATGTTCTACTAACCCAGGATTTTATCTACTAAAATATCTTGGTACCATTTGTCTAAATGAGTCTACAGCTCAATAGTCTACAAATCTAAGTCCTAGATATTCAGATCTCTGACCAAGCACATCACCACGAAGTCAGGCTGCCTTGACTGCTGTCTACTAGCTGTTCGTCCTTGGGCCAGCAACTTAAGTTCTCTCTGCCTTGGCTTCCTCATCTGAAAAACAGGGATAACAATATCTACCTCACAGGGTCGTTGTGATGATTAAAATTAAGCATTCAGAATAGTGCTGGCACAGATGTGCCAACAAGCATTAGTTGTTTTTATTATCACTAGTTATGATGGAATAATCATGTATTCCATTTTATATAAAGATGGCAATTTTAATCCAGTGAGAAAACACCAGTGTATGTAACAATAAGAATGTGATAATAAAGATACATGCAAGATATTATAAAAATTAAGCTTAAAGAAAAGTATTTTTGTTTAAAACTCCTTATAAAAATAAAGGCCATCCTCATGTTTGTGTAGTCTTTTGTCAAGTCACTAATTCCCACATATTACTTCAAATTGCAGACACCTTGCAGACTGAAGAAAATGGAAAAATTGAATAAATTATGCTTAGAGTTTCCTCCCCTTTCCCAAGATCTCAGCCCACATTACATCCTGAACCTTGGGAACACCTAACTCCAAAAACGAAATTGTGTTGAACAAAAATATCTGCATTCATGAAAAATGGTATCCAGAAGTTATTAATGTAAATCTTTCTCATTTCAAAATTCTAGTTATTTGAATATTGATAGATTAGCCTCTGGTGTGTAATTGCTCAAACCCCATACATCAGAAAAACACATGATTACACAATAGCTGCAAAATGAGTCATGACAAATGGGCTGTGCCAAGTCATCGCAGCTGCAACTGATATACAAACCATGGCATGGAACAAAAGCCACACAGAAGGTCACTGGTTGTTTGAGAAGTATCAGTTTGAAAATTGTCCATGAGAAAGTGTATGGACAAGTAACACTAAGCGTTCCAAAACAAAGCCTTTTTAAGGAAACACAGCATACGGCAGAGGATGTCATGATTTAGATCTTTGGCTGTCCGGAATTCAGGTGACACATTCACTAGTGCTAAAGAAGGCAGCTCTGGAATGTTGCATGGCTTGCAGGATTGAATAAATTATACAGGAGCAGACAAAATGTATTTTTTTTTTTTTTTTTTAAGCATTGAAAAAGAAGAGAAGGGGATAAACCTCTAGAATTATCTGATGAACTCTTCCTTTTCTCTATGTTCCTGCTGCTGCAAGTACTGAGAGTAAGTATGGTATAAAAGACAGGGGTTTTATGGTCAATCAGACTTGGGTTCATATCCCAATACTTGTTAACTGTGTGATTGTGAGAACATCATGTAATCTATTTGTATCCGAGTTTGCTCATCTGTAAAATGGGGAGATACTTTATAGGGTTCTTATGAGGTTCAGAAGTACCATTTGTACAATACCAGGCACATAGTAGGTGCCCTCAAAATGGGAGCTGTTATTAATGTTGCCCTAGGAAGACATATGTTGGCTTTGGTACACTCTGTATCTATGCTGTCTATTACTTAGTGACAGATACCTGTAAGCACAGTCAACCAGAAAAGTGCGGCAGCAGAACACTTTCTGTAGAAAGACCACGTAACTGAAATTGGCAGAAATAGTGAAGTGCTACTTCCTGTCACTTAGAAGGCTATGCTAAAGTACTTATGGATTCAACGTGACTCTGCCTACAGATTCTTATTAGTATTAATTTGTTTCTTACTCATTAAAGGGCAGTATCTGGATATTTAAGGACATTAACACTTTAAACAAAGGAATGAAATTTATGTTTCTACTCAGTAGGTAAGGTTTCTTCCACAGGGGTCTGAAGCCACTTAAATATAATAAATGAAACATTCAGAATCTCCCCACTCCCCTCCGAAATGTTCCCTTTGCTTATTAAAGCCACTTGTCATACAGGTAGACATCTCTGAACTCATTCTTATATGCAAAACCCACGTATTTATATGCCTATGATAGTTGTGAAATATTAAAACAAGCCAAGTAACTGCCATCCCCCATTCCCCCACCAAAGTAACAACAAAACCAGTCTGAACACAATACAGCGGGAAAAAAATCAGAATTAAATTCTCTATCACCAAACAGAACTTGGGCCGAATACACATTTTAAGTATCAAGCTAATACGGTGACTAGCTTAAGCTAACACAGCAAATATACCGCTATTTAACTGCGTGATTTAATGATTTATTTACCATGCGGGGAAGAATATTTATGCATCCTCTAAACTTGCAAAAGCTGCATACAAGCCATATCATTTCATATTTACCTTTAATTCTACGGTTTATCTTCCACTGCTCATGCCTCTGTCTTCATAAATGGTAATTTCAATCTAAACAGCATGGCTGTTAAGAAAACACACTACAGGACACAACACATAAAGGGGACTTGGCAAGGTGAAGGGTGTGATCCGCAGACTTTGCTTTCAGTTTGCTTTGCTTATTTTTCAATTATTAAACTTTTTTCCTACTTGTTTGCTTTCTCCAATTTGCTGAATATTTTAAGAAATGTAATTACTTATAGTCCACATATAGTTCCTTCCCAAAGACCGATGATTTATGTTTTGAAAACAAAACAAATAAATTCTGAAAAGGATGCTTTATTTGTAGAACTAGGGAGTTCTTAACTGAGAATCCATGGAGGTAATGAATTCAGGGATTTAAAAATACCCTGAAATTATATGAGAACTTTTTTCTTGGGAAAGGGTTCATGACCCCTGAAAGTTTAAGAACTATTGTTGCAGAGTATAATAAAACTGCTGAAATTATTATCAGCTGGAAGGCCTGGGATTATGTGACCTAGGTTTTTAAAAAAATTTATTTACCCATTACTCCAGTTATCAAGCTAAATTAGTTTTTTGCAATTGTATTTACCAAATTCACTTAGTGATTTTCAAAGCTTATTGCCTCTAAAAATATGCACAGTATGTCAAAGGTAATGAAATTATACATCTGGCAGCTGTAACTGATTTCAACTAGTCAGATGAACCCATGAAACTGCAATTTATTTGGATGACAAGTCTCACCACACATTATGAGTTTATCCATTTCAAAGGGGCTTCAGGTTCAGGGTTCTGCAGCTGAAATGCATTACTCAAACCACCCCCCGTTATTACTACAAGATGCCCTCAGAACCACCAGGAAAGATGGTGACCAGAATAGTAAACAAACCACAGAGACTTGCACCATGCAATGGAAGGAGGGACATGCTTTAAAATAAAAAATGTTGGAGACAGGGGGTTTACAGTAGGTATGCAATTCACACAGCAACTACCTAGGACAAATACAGGATGGGAGTTAAATTCTCTCTAGCTGATGCCAAACAATATCAACATTTTCTTGTTATAAATATTTAGACTTTCTGATCCGAACTAAAAAGATACAACTCGCAGTCCTCGCTCAATGGGGTCTGTCAGGAGGAGGCCTTGTGGAGCATAGATCTTCTCATTCTGCTCTTGAATGTATTTGGAGACTTTCTTCAAAACCTGACAAAAAGAAACACCACAGCTTTTTACAAACTTTATCAGATTTCCCTTTAAGTGTTAGTGAGATCTCAAAATATTCAGGCAGTGGGAATTTGTTTTCAAGGCAAATCACACAGATATTCACATGGTGGAATACAGCTGTGATTACTTGGCTCACAGGAGTTGGATATGACATATAGCAAAGTGTGAGGGACTCTTCCAGTCAAAAATATCTTCAACGCAATGCAAATAAATGCAAAAGCATACAACGGCACGGTGACAACCAACTCCCTCCTTCCTACTTCCCAGCCACCTCAATCCTGCATGTGGAGAAACACACAGATGGCTATATACACAATGGCTGCTCATGCTTCTCTTTTCCTATTCATAAAGTGCTGTTAATGTGACATCTTCTAAAATCAAGGACAGTTCTTGGCCTTGACTTTTACAAAACAGGACTGCTTCTCTCCTTTGTACATGTTCATCAATTTAAAGTAATGATAAAAGGTTGGCTTATAACAAAAGGTAGCCCCATTCTTTCAAAACTAAAAAGTTTATTTCCTTTGTAGAGCATGTGGGCATTAGCTGCCAGGGAGTTTCTGATAAATACAAGTGTCTTATGTCATTTCCATGACTGCATGTAGTGCTATTCTGCAGTTTGCTCATTTCCTAGACAGCAACCTCAATTTATAAGTTTAGTATTAAGCTTGTAAAAGTCAAAGCAAATGTAGACAAAAACCAGATAGGATACAAAGGAACTTCTGGAAATTGCCAAATCTCCAGCTTTAATAAGGGCAATTCTGAGACAGATAAGCTAGAAGAAAATAAATCTTAATAGCTACATCCAAAATCAAAGCGTTACATGTTTTATTTCAGGCTCGAAGTCATCATAACTTTTTTCTGGCTCTAATGTTCAAAGAGGCTTTGATCTAGTTCTTCAAATTACTATGTATTTCCCTAAATTCACACTATTAGCAAATGATAAAGTCACAAATGTGATCACAACTTAAAGGGAAAAAAGAACTGTATGAAAATAAAGTTGGAAATTAAGCAATGATTTAAGTGTGCCTTATATAACGTACAGACCAAACTAACAAATTAGGATGTCACAATTTAGATGCTTTGGTATACACTGATTTAGAATTTAAAACTCTACCTGTTTCATATAAAGAATTTTCTAATTGAAGAAAACGAAACAGTTTATTCAAGTTTTTTTGGGGGATAAAAAAATCTTATGTTTTATGCTTCTTTAAAAGAGCGCTAAGATTACTGAAAGAACAATCTGCATGGTTCTTATGTAATAAATTAGGAGTACTATTTCTAAAGAAAAGATTTGTTTTTTTCATCTAATTACCTGAAGCAACGCATGTATCATTCTCCTATTTTCAGCATCAAAGAATTTGAGCTGTCCTTGGTCTTTATGAGCAAAAAACCCCCTTAGGCACTATCTTCACATCAGAGTTTGTCAATCATCCTAAAATAATGAATAGAAGGAAGTAGCCCATAAAGGTGCCCAACTAAGGCCTCTCAATCTTCTCTCCAATTTCCTTCTCAGCTCACCTGCCAGAATTGGAAACTGGAGACTCAGTCTCCCTTCACGCCAGTCCATTAATACTAAGGAAGACACTCAGAAAAATGCCTGCATGGCTGGTTTCAAAGAAAGGATTCCTTCAGAACAGCTTTCCGTCTTCTTTCTCTGAGTACAAGTTACGAGCAAAGAAACAGCAACAGCATTCTTTTATTTGGTTCAAGTATAACTTTGTTGGGCAAGTTTTCTGTTTTTTTTTTTTTTTTTTTAATAAACTTCAGTAACATTGATATGCACTTGGGTACCAGTTCAGAAAGAAAACAATCAGTTTTCCTTTTTGTGTAAGCTCTAAATCTTCTTATACTATTGTGGTGAAGGCAACACTCTCCTTAACAAGATGCTTTAAAACTCTTAGTCTCAAAATAAAAATAAAATAAAAATTAAAACAAACAAACAATAAAACTCTTAGTCTCTTTAATAGCGGAAAAGCATTAATATGTGTAAACTCATACCACAATCTCAGAAAGGACAAAGCGCCATTCTCACCCCCAAGAAATCATATGTTGACATTTTATTCACACTTTATTATTTTTGGTAAATCAATGTCAAAGTAAACCATAATATTTAACAAAGTTATCTGTCACTCTCAAATCCTCAACAAAACTTCAATTTGTATAATATTTACAAAGCGAAACACAATCAAACCTTGGAAAAAACTACTGTCCTCCCTGAGGATATTCAACTGGAGAAAGCCTTCCAGACCTTCAAGAAAAATAGCCTGATTGAGGCTAAGTAACACCACATCTTACTGTTTTCAGAACATATCCAAGTTCTCTCCTGTGTTCCTTCTAGACATTCTGCACATAGGCAGAAGGAATGTTTTCTAGTTCATGAACAAGGCAGAGAGATACTGAGAGGAGAACGTTCCACGAGCCCATTTGTTCCCTAATTATCATGGGTAGCAACAATAGAGAAATAACACTGAAGTCTTTATCTTCATTTTAAATCAATAAATAGCACATTATAGGGAAAAATGCATGATTGTTCTAGTGAGTTTTAAAAGGCCTATTTACAATTTCAAAACATTTAACACACATGACAAAGTATAAGCACTGTTATATTTGGCTTACTGTTTGTAGACTAGGAATTTCGGTGTTTAAAACAATAGAGACTAAATGACTCAACCCCGTCCTTTCGTAAGTAGAAAATAATAGCACAAAAATTCCTGAGAGACAAACTGGGAAAGGGAGAGGGCAACTGTGCTTACATTTTAATCATTTTATTGAAACACAAATACACACTTCTATTAAAAGTATAGGCATATCATAACTATGAGCATTCCAGTTATTAATTTTGCACAATCTAGTTATCCGTGTTCACTTTCTACAAAATATCACCTATTTTTAAAATGTGGCCATGCCTTAAATTTGGTTTCTGGATTAATTTTATTTGGTCTTTACTTGCTTTATAATATTTGCTCTATAAAAAGAAAAGGGCCTTGCTTAGACCTATAAAATAGGACCTCACACAATGTCTACAAATCCAAGCTAAAACACATATTGGGATCAACCAA
Source organism: Piliocolobus tephrosceles (assembly GCF_002776525.5). NCBI lineage: Eukaryota > Metazoa > Chordata > Mammalia > Primates > Cercopithecidae > Piliocolobus > Piliocolobus tephrosceles. Next base: position 39,875,305 of record NC_045440.1, on the reverse strand, counting down.
TTTCCATTGAATTTCTGGTATCAAGGACCATCTTCCAAGATTTCATAATTGGAAGGATTTTAATTGAGAGCTAAGTATTTTCAGCACCCAAATAAACTAGCAGCTGACTAAAAGATTACTTATACTTGAAAATAAAAAATCATATGCGAGTTCACAAATATCTGATTAAAACTTACATAGGTAACTTCATTTAAAATCTATCTTGGCTGGGCACAGTGGCTCATGCCTGTAGCCCTAGCACTTTGGGAGGCCGAGATGGGAGGATCACTTGAGGCCAGGAGTGCAAAACCAGCCTAGCCAATATAGTGAGACCCCATCTGTAGTTTTTTTTTTTTTTTAAAGTAATAAAGGCTGGGTGCTGGGTGCAGTGGCTCACGCCTGCAATCTTAGAACTCTGGGGGGCCAACGCAGGTGGATTACTTGAGGCCAGGAGTTCGAGACCAGCCTGGTCAACGTGGTGAAATTTCATCTCTACTGGCACAAGAATCACTTGAACCCAGGAGTTCAAGACCAGCCTGGTCAATGTGGTGAAACTTCATCTCTACTGGCACAAGAATCACTTGAACCCAGGAGGTGGAGGAGTGGGATCACACCACTGCATTCCAGCCTGGGCGACAGGGCGAGATTCTGTCTCAATAATAAAAAAAGAAAAAAGAAAAAAGAAAAAAAAATCGACCTCAAGAAAACACTGTTTATTAAGCACTAACCACATGTGAAGAAAATTATTAATTCTAATACCATTTTACAGTTGAGAAAATTCAGAGAGATTAATTTGTCCAAGATCTCATAATTCGTTTAAACTGACTAGCACCCAATTACTAATTTCTTTTTACAAATGACATCAGTACTTCTATTTCAGCAAACACACTTTGACAAATACAATTAAAATTTTATCAACAAATGTAATGACAAGCCTTTTAATATTTCACTAAGCATGAATAAAATACTCAAGAGATGTGCTTCTACCTTAAATTACCAATATTATGGACTTCTGTAAATAGCCATTCTGGATGATAAAGTTTCTACCCATACGAATTCAGCTTTACCCTCCCCTCCTACATTCATGCTGACTATCAACATATCCCTTGGAGCTGGTCACCTCTTTGCACCTCCCCTGCTTCCTTCCTAGTCCAGACTATCTCACTCTTGCCTGGACTTCTGTGGAGCTTCCTCACTTGTTTCCCTACTTCTATTCTTATGCCTTTTTACCACAAAGCAAAGAGATCTCTTTAAAATGAAAATCTTGCTGGGCACAGCGGCTCATCCCTTTAATCCCAATACTCTGAGAGGCTGAGGTGGGAGGATCGCTTGAGCCCAGGAGTTCGAGACCAGTGTGGACAACACAGTGAGACCCTGTCTCTATTACAAAAATAAATAAAATGAAAATCTGATCACATCACTCTCTTGATTAAATACTTTGAGTAGCTTCCCACTTGCACTAAAAATAAAATCTATACTTCGTTCCATGGACTAGGCACTCCAAGCTACAGCTCCTGCTTACCTCTCCAAATCCACCTCCCATCATTCTCTGCCCCTCCTCTCCTGTGCATCACCTTCTCTCAGTTCCCAGGGTCCATCAAGGTCTCTGGGCCTTTATGTATGTTCATCTTTCTGCCTTAATGCCCCAGGCTTTTCATCCTTCATGCAACAGCTTAAATGTCACCACCTCAGAGGCCTCTTTTGACCACACACCCTAGATTAGGTCCTGCCTATTATTTTCTACCACAGGCCAGTTTGTTTCCTTCAAGGCACTTATCATAATGTGTAATTTTGTTGTCTTTGTTTCCTTGTTATTATCAGCTGTCACCACTTAATTATGAACTCCACAAGGTCAGCAACCATGTTTGTCCTGTTTGGTTATGTGCCAGCACTTTGCTTAGCACATAGTAGGCTTTCCAATAGTTACTGAGCAAACAAATCCCGAGCCTTCACTCACTGAAAGTATTAGAGAGGAGATACACTGAAACAGACTGAAAGCTGACACTGAGCCTTGATAATTTCTGATTTTGAAAGTTAAACAGGAATGAAAGCTTCTCTGTGTGGTATTGATATGGAAGGGAAGAGCATGGTCCCTTTAAAGGATACAGAAGCAGGCAGGTAGGGAAGTGCTGGGTGGAGAAGGGCGTGGTCCCTGGCTAGCACTCCACCTCCAGGCCTGTGTCCAGTAGGTGAAGACAGGCATTTTTGTTTTCCTGCCCAAACGGTGCAAGTCCACCCTGGCCTGTCATGCTCCCATCCTGTGCCTATAAAAGCCCTGAGACCCTAGCAGGCAGGCAAACAGGCGGCTGGATGTCGAGAGGTGAACACTCGTGGAGGAACACACAGGTGGTGGCTGGATGTCGAGAGGAACACACTGGCGTAGGAGCACACTGGCACACCGGTAGGCCATCAATCGGCAGAATCACGCAGAGTTTGGCCAGGATGGTTGGAGAAGAGTTCGGTCGTTGAGCAGCCTGACTCCAGGGGAAAGCCATCTCCCTTCTGGCTCCCCCATGTGCTGAGAGCTACTTCCACTCAACAAAACCTTGCACTCATTCTCCAAGCCCACATGTGATCTGACTCTTCTGGTACACCAAGGCAAGAACTCTGGGATACAGAAAGCCCTCTGCCCTTGCGATAAGGCAGGGGTCTAACTGAGCTAACACAAGCCGCCTATGGACAGCTAAACTAAAAGAGCACCCTGTAACATATGCTCACTGGGGCTTCAGGAGCTGTAAAACATTTACCCCTAGACACTGCCATGGGGTTGGAACCCCACAGCCTGCCCATCTGTATGCACCCCTAGAGGTTTGAGCAGCAGGGTACTGAAGAAGCAAGTCACACCCCATCGCACACCATGAGAGGGGGATAAGAGAACTTCTCCTGTTTCAACATGGGGAAGGATATAAATAACTATACTTAAATAGACTTGTTTATATGAGATGGAATTATAGTAACAGGATGGTAATGAAGAATACAACAGCATTTTCAGCCAACAGCTCCAAAAACTTTAGCTGCAACTATATGCACTCTCCACTACATGGAGCGTAAGACATTTCTATCAGATGCGGTATGATATATTCTTATAGCATTTCGTTTTCTGAGCACTGTCAGAATTTAGTGATATACCAGGGCTTACCGTGATTAATTTACAGTCATTTATTTAACATACATTCAATGAGTGCCTGATATACCCAAGGCATGGTGTCAGTCATGAACAGGGATACAAAATGGTTAAGGCATTGTCCTCAAGAAAAATACATACTTGAAAGGCAAATAAGACAAAAACATAAACTGCTACATTCCAAAGAAGAGTGAGGTAAGTGCCAGAAAACAGATACAAATAAAATGTAGGGACACAAGAGAAGAGAAAGAATTCTGACTAAAATAGAGAAAAAGTTAGATGAAAGTGACACCTAAGGGACTGGTGGTATTTGAACCTGGGAAGATAGCATCCCAGGTGGAGGAGAACCACAGTGGGTATGTTTGCTGACCAGTGAGGGATGGATTTTGGCTGAGGGAGAAAGTAAAGGAAGGAATGGGAGGCAGCGCTGGAAAGGTAAGCTGAGGTCAGCTTGAGCAGGGCCTTGAACTTTACTTAGTGGTAAAACACGGTAAGCCAGGGAAGGTCTCTGACTTGGCAGAAGTAGTAAGGGAAGTAAATCTGTGTTTTATAAAAACAGCAGCAGATAATTTAGAAAAGCAAAAGGAGGGAAGAAATGAGACAAGTCACACTAGTTCAATAGTCTAAGAAAGACAGAACAAGGGCATAACGTAGGATAGTGGCAGAGGAAATCACAAAGAGTGAATGACTGTGAAAATGAAAGATATTTCAGTCTTTGAAAACAGATTAATTTTTCCCTCTTCTTCATCCCTCATGCCCAAAGATGGTATTGAAAAGACAGGGGTGCTACTGACAAAATGGGGAGGTGGGAGGTTTGACTTCTGGTCATCTTAAGTTGGGAAATAAGCAATTCAGGAGATAGCGGCCAACTAGAAAGAGAAGGTAAGAACTCAGGTGGGAGAAGAGAGTGACATTTAGGGAAATAAAGTAAAAACATTCCCAGAAAGCTGAGTAGGAAGAGAACATAAAGATTTTCTACATTCTTCTTAAGTGTAGGCCAGTCTGAACATTGACACATCAACTGCAAGTGGACATACCAACTGTAACCTGTTTTGAAAGACTCAGGACTATGTGCCTCTGTACATCGGAACACAATTTGAATGACAAATGCCCCTAAATATTTTACAGCAACTGTCACTGTGTAAGCATCAATATGTAATAAACTTGCCTTCTTCATTTCTTCATGATTTTAAGAGATTTTTGTGAAAACAAAAGTAGCGTTACCTTCTCATAATGAGTTTCCATGCATAGGAAGATGGTATATGCTGTTAAACAAGCCAAACAACCTTCGAGATATGATTGGCCGCCAAGCTTCTCTGCTTCTGCATAAAGGTTATTTAGAGTTCGAACTGTTTCTTCAAACTGCTGCCTATCAATCTGTAGAGAAGAAAGAATTTAAAAATAAGTTTTGGAAAAAAAAATCAACTTACTAATGCATGCTATCAATAATGTATCTTGTTTTGTCACCATTCTTAGCCACTAGTTGACAATTTTTTTGGTGATTAAATCTGGGCCTAAGTTACCAAAACTGCTTAGTTTGTCTAATTTTATCCCTCTATAAATACTGGATAGCGTCAAGGCTCAATATGGTACTTCTTTATTCTTGCTACTAAATTTCAAGTAACTCTGGACTTTGTTCCTCTTTCCATTCATTTAGATTCACATTTACTGAGCACCTACTATCAGATACTATGAAAAACCTCAAGATAAAGCACTGTCTCAATCCTCAAGTTTATGCAAGCAGAACAGGTATGTAAACATAAAAATGCAAAAAGCTGGCCGGGCGCGGTGGCTCACACCTGTAATCCCAGCACTTTGGGAGGCCGAGGCAGGCAGATCACGAGGTCAGGAGATCGAGACCATCCTGGCTAACACGGTGAAACCCCGTCTCTACTAAAAATACAAAAAAATTAGTCAGACGTGGTGGTGGGTGCCTGTAGTCCCAGCTACTGGGGAGGCTGAGGCAGGAGAATGGCGTGAACCTGGGAGGCAGAGCTTGCAGTGAGCTGAGATTGCGCCACTGCACTCCAGCCTGGGCGATAGAGCGGGACTCTGTCTCAAAGAAAAAAAAAAAAAATGCAGTAAGCTGACAGGGTACTATCATATAGGCAAATAGTGGGGGCACAAAAGCAAGGAGATATTCCCTTTATCTGGGAAGGGCAGGTAATCTTAAATTGAGTAAGTAAACACTGGAATTTACTAGTCAAAAAAAAAAAGTGACATTTTAGCAGAAGGATCAAAACGCGTAGGTTCTATATTCTGTTTACTCAGTCTATCTCTTTTGAAGCAATTCTCTTGTTACTAAATAAGGTAAAATTTGTTAAGGTAAAATCTCAAGCTAATACACAATTTTTCACATCAAGTCGTTCATTCTTATTACCTCTATTTGGTGACACCATTTTCTTAAATTTACACTAATACTACTACAGGTTGAGCATTCCTGATTTAAATTCTGAAGTCAGAAAGGCTCCAAAATCTGAAACTTTTGAGCACTGACATGACACCACAAGTGGAAAATTCCACACCTGACCTCACGTGAGGGGTCACAGTCAAAATGCAGGTGCACAACACATAGTTTATTCAGTGTCCCCAAGGGAAAAAGACCCTTCCAGTCCCCGTCAGCTGCCATGTACCTTTTCCATGCACAGCCAGATTCTCCCATGCAAGCACGCTCACAAAAGGTGGTAAGATGGTTCCATGTACACACACTTTGTCTCATAAAGTCATTTAAAATATTGTATAAAATTACCTTCAGGTTATATGTATAAGGTGGATATAAAAATAATGAATTTCATGTTCACACTTGGATCCCAACCCCAAGATATCTCATTAGTATAAACAAACATTTCAAAATCTAAAAAACCCCCAAAATCTGAAATACTTCTGGTTCCGCATATTTCACATAAGAAAGAACCTGTACTGTCATCCCTTGTTTCACTCCATCATCTGCTTTTACTTTATTTCTCCAATATTACTTTACTGTCTTCTTTTTTTCTTTTTTTGAGACAGAGTCTCGCTCTGTTGCCCGGGCTGGAGTGCAGTGGCCGGATCTCAGCTCACTGCAAGCTCCGCCTCCCGGGTTCCCGCCATTCTCCTGCCTCAGCCTCCTGAGTAGCTGGGACTACAGGCGCCACCACCACGCCCGGCTAGTTTTTTGTATTTTTTAGTAGAGACGGGGTTTCACCACGTTAGCCAGGATGGTCTCGATCTCCTGACCTCGTGATCCGCCCGTCTCGGCCTCCCAAAGGGCTGGGATTACAGGCTTGAGCCACCGCGCCCGGCCTACTTTACTGTCTTCTAATAGTACTTTGTATAACAGATTTCAAATTTTGCTACTTCATCCCAGGATTTTCAAGGCCCATTAGGAGAGCATTCATCCAATACTGCCATTATCTGTCTGTACATTATCTGCCTTCTCTTGCATAAGGATTCCCTTATTTCTAAAATTAGTAAATACTTACATATGAATTCTTTCTTTTATGAAGTCTTTGAAGTCTTTATTTAAAGACTTTTTTTGTTTGGCTTTTTTTTTTTTTTTTCCTTTCCTGGTCTCTGTGAACCTATTAAGTCTTTCTTTATAATAGAAATAGACTCAGAAAAAAAAAATTAGGCTAGAGACGAAACCTCGTCTCTACTAAAAATACAAAAACCAGTAGGGAATGGTGGTGCACGCCTGTAATCCCAGCTACTCGGGAGGCTGAGGCACGAGAATCACTTGATCCTAGCACCAGAGGTTACAGTAAGCCAAGATTACGCCACTGTACTCCAGCCTGGGTGACAGAGTGAAACTCTGTCTCAAAAACAAACAAACAAACAAACAAACAAACAAACAAAAAAACCACAAAAGATTGGCTAGGGTACTCAGTCTAGTAATCCCAGCATTTGGGAGGCTGAGGTGGGTGGATCACTTGAGCTCAGGAGTTTGAGACCAGCCTGGGCAACATGGTGAAACTCTGTCTCTACTAAAAATGCAAAAATTAGCCAGGCGCGGTGGCGCATGCCCATAGTCCCAGCTACTCAGGAGGCTGAGATAGGAGGATTGCTGGCGCCTGGGAAGTGGAGGTTGCAGTGAACCAAGATCTCACCACTGCACTCCAGTCTGGGTGACAGAGTGAGACTTTGTCTCAAAAAGAGAAAAAAAAAATCCTCAATATACAGTATGAGCCTTACTATTCCCAAGAACATAATCTTTTTTTTTTTTCTTTTTTTTTTTTTGAGACAGAGTCTCCTGTGTCACCCAGGCTGGAATACAGTGGCGCAATTTTGGCTCACTGTAACCTCTGGTGCCAGGATCAAGTGATTCTCGTGCCTCAGCCTCCTGAGTAGCTGGGATTACAGGCGTGCACCACCATTCCCTACTAATTTTTGTATTTTTAGTAGAGACGAGGTTTCACCATGTTGGCCAGGCTGGTCTCAGACTCCTGGCCTCATGTGATCTACCCCCCTGGCCTCCCAAAGTGGTGGGATTACAGGCATGAGCCACCTGCACCTGGCCCCAAGAACATAATCTTTCAAAGTGTAAAAAATTCATGACCATCCTTAAGCTATGACAATTCTTTAAGTTAGAAGCAGTTGTTGTCATTGTTTTGTCCATTGTGTGGAAAATGTGAGGAGTCAATGAGCTAGTGGCATGCATGAATTTAATGTAACCTTAATGTGGTGTTGGCTCGACCCATTTTTCAAAAGGAGTTACTTTAAATTTCCAGGAATATTAGAGATTTGGACAAAGGCTAGGTGGGTCAAGACGGCCTTTAAGCACAGGGGCAGTGTTTCTTCACTGAGCTACCCCTTGAAGATGTGGTGTCAAGGCTGGTCATCTGGGAAACTGTCAGAGTTCTCATTCATGAAAACAGACTGAGGAGAGCAAACAAAAATGGTAAGCTGTTATGTTCACCTAATTATGCCTTCAGTTTGTCCAGTGATAAGTCCACAAAAGTGTAAATAATTCCAATCACATTTGATGTGCTTATAAGTCATTGAATTATTTATGTTTCTTTACAATACAATTCAAAACCATGGGATTCAACCCAGAAACATCTTATTTCTTTCATATTAGAATTACTATTCATCCAGGAAACTCTAATTATTATTATTTTTTAAGTTTAGAGACAGAGTATCGCTATGTTGCCCAGACTGGTCTTGAACTCTTGGCCCCAAGTGATCCTCCTACCTCAATCTCCAGAGCAACTGGGATTACTTGGGTGCAAACCACTATGCCCAGCCAGAAACACTAATTCTTATGCGTTATCCTGAGACTACAATGCCTTATAGGATAGAGGTAAATCATACGTCAGTTAAACAAATTTAAAAAAAGGTTAATAAAAAAAGAAAAAAAAAGGATAAATGGTTAAAGTAAATGCCAACACGTTTTTGAAAGGTTATTTTTAAAAAGGGAAATAAAGGGTAAAAATCACAGAAGGCATCAGTAAAGGCAAACAACGAACTTCACAAGAAAGGATTCAAGAGAACAAATGTTGGCATTTGTATCTCACTACCTTTAGGTTATGAAAAACAGTGGCCAGTGTTCTCCCTTAGGTTCCTGGACACTGATACAGGAGCTCTATCAAAATTTAGATATATGAGAAGTCAGAGCCAAATAAAATTTGGACCCACAAACACCAAAAGTCAGAATGGAAAGAGAAATCAGGCTCATTTTCCCAGAATTTTTGTTTCATGTTGAACTACATAGTAGAAAGCATGGTGAAGCCTGCAGTGATCATGTATCAAGGGTGGTGGGTCAAAGGTAATTACTAACCAGATGAGGAGACATATTTTTAAAGGGAAATAAGGGAACAAATGCCTCAATTACAGTTCACTCATTCTTCTACCCAGACCAAGGGTAACTAAGATATCTGTATTTTGGCTAATTAGAATAAAGCTTCCTTTAAGGAACTGTTCTGGCAACAAATCGCTTAAGCATCAAGTAGTACATTCTAAAAGCCAGCAGAGAAAATGAACTTGTTAACAGACAGAACCTATCCTACTCCCAAATTAAAGGAAACAAATGTGTGTGTATTTTTTTAAAAATGCTTTAAAATAACACAGAACACTTGCATATTAGTCTCTTTCTCTATTACGTTGCCAAGTGTGATGTTCTCACAAAAAGAAAATCAGCTCCAACGGCAGAGCAATCAGTAAAATTTCTAGGGTAAGTAGTAGAGAAACAGAAACCTTTCAATTTTTCATCAAAGCAAGGAAAGTTTAAACCTGTAATTTAAATTTAATCTCAACACACACACACACCCATACACACACAATCAAAGCTTTTCTAGTGGTTTAAAGCATAAGCTAGTGTTTTAACCCAAACATTTAAAAAGAAAAAAGAAATTCAAAGGCACAATTGAATAGTGCCATGTAACATTCCATATAGTACTCAGTACCACAGGCAGTTCTGGGCTATGCAGAGTCAAAGAGCTTAAAGGACTCCAGAATTTGGAAACATCAATTTCCTGAGAAGAATCAGTGGAGCACTGTAACTACATTGTGCTTTTGTACTTAGGTTACAAAATAAAGGCTCTGCCACACACAGAGTGGAAGGCTAATGTCTGATTCTGCGTACACACATTTAGCTCAAATATGAGGTGTAAGTGTTGCTTTAAAACCTTAAAGCAAAGGAATCTTTAATGTCCAAATAATGGTGGTTAAAAAAAGAATACTTTATATTCTGATTTTGAAGTACATAAATTGTATGTCATAATCTCCATGAGAGGCTTAAAAATAAAACATTTGATTGATTCCATGTAAATCTTTTTATTTTATTTATTTCTTGAGACAGAGTCTTGCTCTATCACCCAGGCTGGAGTACAATGGCATGATCTCGGCTCACTGCAACCTCCGCCTCCCAGGTTCAAGAAATTCTTCGACTTCAGCCTCCTGAGTAACTGAGATTACAGGTGCCCGCCACCACACCTGACTAATTTTTGTATTTTTAGTAGAGATGGGGTTTCACCATGTTGGCCAAGCTGGTCTTGAATTCCCGACCTCAAGTGATGCACCCACCACGGCCTCCCAGAGTGCTGGGATTACAGGCGTGAGCCACCGAGCCTAGCCTGATTTCACATAAATCCTAACATGTAAAACACATCAACTGTGATGTTAAATTATTTCAAAACAACATTCAGTAGCTCTAACCAACTGGCCACTTGCTGAATTTCTACCTCTTCAAACCACTGTGGATAGTTCCACCTACTGTCACGCTGAGTTAACTCATAACATAGTTGACAAGATACTGCAGCATTTAAATGGCATTTCAGAAACAAGTCACCTCACCATCTTTTAAAGGCATATTTGATCAATCTGCAATTCAAGAAACATATTTGGGCCACTAACCTGCCCATGGTTATGTCAAACTGAAGGAAACTATAATGGATCATTGTTGATTTCCCAACCATGGCAATCAGGCAGTGCACCCCACCTCACTGTAAACTGTCTGTAAATAACTGCTACACATTTCTCTACACAGACTCATCCACACCCACTTATCCCATGACCAGCATCCCTCAGTCCCACACCCAAGGAATGCCTAATCACCTCTCAGGCCCTCGCCCTCCCTGTCACAGAGGAGGGAGCCACAAAACCTGCTTCCAGCTAACCAGAAATTGATCCCTGAACAGGAAACACAATCTACATGACATGGGTCAAGACCAAAAGAATCTTTGGTTGAGTGTACATATGTGGGCACACAAAAACACAGGCAGGCACGCACATACTCCATTACCTCTACAAGATACAATGACTTTTTTAAAAAACGTTTTGCTAAGTCTGAAGGGGAAGCAAATTCCATTCTTCCATTTTTGCATGCCATGCTACCCAAAGGACCTACATCCTGATGACCATTCTGATATGCAAGACAAAACAAGTGGCTCCCAATGAATGTGACAAGTTTAAGGCCTTGTTCTGAGAAAATTTCCTGTCCAGGCCTATCTAACGCTCTACGTCTTTAAGGTTCCAAGAAAGCCTGAATGCACCGCCTGGCAATGCACCTAATAAACCCTTTCAGTCAAACAGTGCGGCCACCAGAGAGGCAGCAAACACCAGTTATAAGAATGATGATGATTTATCTTGCGCGGAGAGGTAGGAGAATATAGCTTAAAACCTGGTGACTGAGGTGGCCTGGAGCCTCAAGAATTGGCTCCTCAACGCTGCCGACAATAACTCGGGGTGGGGATTGGAGGGAGTACCGCAGGGGAGGACTGCTGGATCCAGATTCCCGGCACTCGGCAACAAAGTTCCATAAAGTCGTCAACCCCGGCGATCGGCCTATATTATTCTTCCTCCTCCAAACACCTGTCTTGCTAAGTGGCTCTCTTCTTACACCTTTGGCTAAGGCCCTTTCTGTGCCTGGCCCTCCCCAGAACTGCTGGATCCTCAACGGCCCAGTTGTCGCCCACACCCCTCCTGTTCCCGGTGAGTCTCTCTCCCTCGTCAGAGCAGGCGTGGGGAGTCAGGTTGCGTACCCGGTTCTCCAGCTCCGCGGGGAACTTGGTCTGGAACTGGCAGCGTGTGCCACTGCTGTAGTCTCGCTGAATGAACACCTTTCCGGACACCGGCGCCTGCTGCGGCCTCATGGCGAGGAATGGACACCCCGCGCTGCGGGGTCGGGGGAACACCAACCGCGGGTCAGAGAACCGGCCTGGACCCGGGACTCCGACCCGCCAGTCCCTCGCCCCCACTCGCCGCCCAAAACAGCCCAAGGCCTCCTCTGCCCCGCTCCCCTTCACCCATGCTGTCACCGCGGGCCTTAGCTACCGCCTGGCCCAGGCCCCGCGCCCCCCAACAACCCGGTTCGGCCCGGGAAACACAAACCCGCCTCCTCTGCCCTCCAGCTGCTGTCGCACCGCCTTCGCCGTCACTTACGTCCTGCCGCAAAAAGCCTCTTCCCCGCCCCTCAGCTCGGCCTCTTACCTCAAGTCTGGGACCCACCCTCTCCTCCGGCCGTAAAGCCACCCTGCCGAGACTGCGCGCTGCGGGGCTGGGCCGAGGGAGGGAAACGCTGTGGGCGGGGCCAGGGCGGACCCCGCCTTCCGCCCTCGGAGATTGTTTCCGGAAGGAGAGAGGCGGGGCGAACTGTGGGGCTGCGGCAGTCGCGAGCGCGCGGGGGTGTGAGGGACGCAGTTTCCCGGCTGTGTCACTTGTGGCAGCTGGTTCCCGATCGCTGATTGTGAGGGGTTATTTTCGTTCTTTTTTTTTTTTTTTTTGAGACAGAGTCTTGCTCGGTCGCCCGGGCTGGAGTGCAGTGGCCGGATCTCAGCTCACTGCAAGCTCCGCCTCCCGGGTTTACGCCATTCTCCTGCCTCAGCCTCCCCAGTAGCTGGGACTCAGGCGCCCGCCACCTCGCCAGGCTAGTTTTTTGTATTTTTAGTAGAGACGGGGTTTCACCGTGTTAGCCAGGATGGTCTCGATCTCCTGACCTCGTGATCCGCCCGTCTCGGCCTCCCAAAGTGCTGGGATTACAGGCTTGAGCCACCGCGCCCGGCCTATTTTCATTCTTGATTGGACGTCGCAACTTACGTGTGGGTTGTGCCACTCATACATAAAACGAAAAACAAAACATAAAGAAAAAACAACACCCCATCCCCAAACCCTCAAACACCAACTGCTCATCGTGTTCAGAAGTAGAAAGGCTCTGGGGATGGATCCGTTTGGTCCCTAGACTCGTGAGAAAGGGTCAGGAAGTGAGGACAAAGAACCTGCGTGGGCCCCAGCGTTGGCCGCCCCCGCCCCCTCCCCGACTCTTCTTTGGGGGCGGCTTTCCTCTCACCCCACGGTTTCCACCCAGCTCCTATCCACGCCCCTCGACGGCGGCTTTCCTCTCACCCCCATTTCCACCCAGCCACCACCCATGCCCCTCAGGTGACCCAAGGGGACAGACAAGCAGTTCTGCCCTCATTGCCCACTGGCCCCTACTTTACTCAGCATCTCTTTGCAAGGCAGCCAAAGAAATCCCACCTTACCTTGTCTCCTGCTAATACAACCTTTCAGTACCATATCTTATATATTTAATACAGTTTAAATATTCTGCCTTTTAAATATGAAAAATTCTCTTACTATGTTTTAAAAACAGTTTTTTCGAGATATAAGTGGCATACAATAAACCACACATATTTAAAGTGGTGGGTTTGATAACTTTGGACGTATGAATACACCCATAAACCATTGTCACAATCAAGATAGTAAAGCTTCATTGTCCTGAAAAGGTTCCTCCAGCTCCTGTGTAATCCCTCCCTCCTGCCTCTCCCCAGACCCCATTTCCCAGGCACTGATCCACCTTCTGTCACTATACATTAGTTTCATTTCCTTGAATTTTATATAAATTGAATCATATAGTGTGTACTCCCTTTTTTGCCTGGCTTCTTTCACATAGACTATTTCGAAGTCCATCTGTTGTTGTGTTACCAATAATTCATTTCTTTTTGATGCTGGATAGCTATTCCATTCTATGGCCATGCCACAGTTTGTTTATCCGTTCTTCTGTTGATGGACATTTGGGTTGCTTCCAGTTTTGGGATGTTACAAATAAAGCTGCTATGGAAATTTATTTACAAGTGTTTGTATAGATGTGTAGACCTTAATGCTTTCATTTCTCTTGGGTACATACCTAGGAGTAGAATGGCTAGATTGTACGGTAAAAACACGTTTAACTTTTTGGCAAACTGACAAACTGTTTTCCAAAGTGGTGTCACCATTTTATATTCCCACCAGAGTTCCAGTTGCTCCACATCTTTGCCAACACTTGTGTAGTGATATCTCCTGCAGTCATAATTTTCATTTTTCCATGACTAATGATTTTGAGCATATTTTCCTGTACTTATTTGCCATTCATGTATCTTCTCTGGTGAAGTGTCTATTCAAAACTTTTGCCCATTTTTTTTTGGTTGTGTTTTATTTTCCTGTTGAGGGTTTCTTTGTTTTTCGTTTTTTTTTGTTTTTTGTTTGTTTTGATTTATATCTTTATTGGCTAGACTAAAGGTCAGTTTTAAATTTTTAAGGCACTTTAATTCTTGGGTTTTTGTATGTTTAAAGATGTTTTCCTGAGGCCTTTATACTTGTGTGAGAAATTGGCCAGGCTGTTTTTGAGTTTTGAGTTCTTTATACATTCTGGAGAAAAATCCTTTATCAGATATATGATTTGCATGCATTTTTCACAGTCTGTGATATGTCTTTTTACTCTCTTAACAAGTTAGGGGTTTGAGGGGATTAGGTGTGGACCTCTTGGGAAGGGTATTTCTGCCTCCTACAGGTATAGATTGAAACTCTTCCCTCCCCCCGTATGATTATTCAGTTGTTTACGCACCATTTGTTGAAAAGACTCTCATTTCTTCACTGAATTGCCTTTGTATCTCTGTTGAAAATCAGTGGGGTGTGTGTGTGTGTGTGTGTGTGTGTGTGTGTGTGTGTGTGTCTGTCTGCCTGTTCTGGACTTTCTATTCTGTTTCATGATCTGATCTTGTTTTGCATTAAATGTCTACTAGTGTTTGTCTCTGAGGTTGATGCTTCCTTGCTGACTCAGTAAGATCTCCTAGGAACTGTTTTTCTACACATTCGTTACTAGGAGTGGAGAACACCCTTAAGCAGGTAAAACAGTCTCTACCCTTACAATTCCAGTCTAATGAAGTCAACAAAGAAAACGATTTTCATCTATTGTGTATTTGGAGTATTTTCCTGCAGTCCTTGGCCACTGAGACCAGGTGGTAAAACAGATGATTATTATTATTTTTTGAGACAGAGTCTCACTCTATCACCCAGGCTGGAGTTCGGTGGCATGATCTCGGTTCATCACAACCTCCACCTCCTGGGTTCAAGCCATTCTCCTGCCTCAGCCTCCCGAGTAGCTGGGATTACAGGTGCATGCCACCACGCCCAGCTAATTTTTGTATTTTTTAGAGTAGAGACAGGGTTTTACCATGTTGGCTAGGCTGGTCTTGAACTCCTGACCTCGTGATCCACTCGCCTCGGCCTCCCAAAGTACTGGGATTACAGGCGTGAGCCACTGCACCAAACAAACAGATTATGTTTGATTGAGGAAATTTGAGGGCAAATACAACCCGAGGAAAACCCTCTTCATATTTGGGAAGAGGATCGATCCTATGTGAAAGAGGAATGAAAAGATGATGAGCCATATTGTTATTGTCTTCCCTCATCCCTAAACACACTCATGTGTCTAGATTCTAGTTTTGCCATTAAAAGTAAAACCGCAAGTACTTTTGCACCAACCACATAGCTTCTGGCGGTTGCCAGCAAACCTTGGAATTCCTTGGCTTATGATAGCATAACTGCAGTTTCTGCCTCCATCTTACCATGGCCTTCTTCCCTGTATCTTCCCTGTGTCTTCAAATATTTCTGTACTTATAAAGATCACCAGTCATTGGCTTTAGGGTTCACCTAATCCTGTTTGACCATCTTGAGCTGATTCCATATGTAAAGACCCTATTTGCAAATAAGGATCTGGGGTTCCCAACTGACATGGATTTTGGGGGACACTATTAAATCTAGTACGTCTACCTTGTAGAGGATATCAATGTGATATTGTATGTAAAACACTTAGAATGTATTTGGCACATAACAAATACTCAGTGTATGGTACTCTGTTTTTGTTTTTGATTATTACATCATTAGCTACATAGTTAAATGATTTGCTAACATTAACATCATAATAGTAACAGCTACTATTCATTAGATTAGTGTTAGGAACTAGGTTGAGCGGTTTATATATATTACCTCATATAATCTCTGCCATATCTATTGATCTAGTAATCCTGGCCAAACTGATAATACTATGGTTCAGATATGATCTATAATCTACGAGCTCACTAGCCGCACACTATTATTTTATTCCTTTTTATGTTTTCAACAATCCTCTGATACTTTAAGGAGCTGAAGTCAAGCTATTAGTCTACAGTATTGACAATTCATTCTTCCTTTTTGAATTTTGAGTGCCTTGTCTATGTTTAGCTTCTTTGAAGCCTACATATTATCTATTTTATTGCTGTGTCCATAATAAATTCTCATGAAATGCTTTGAAATGAATTCATTCAACAAATATTTATTGACACTCATAAGGGCTGGTGATGAAAGGATAAACAAAGTGTGGATTATTTACGTCCTATGGAAACTCACATTCTTTTGGGTGGCCAGGAGGGTGGGAGGAGGGAGATTATAACAGGTAAATAAACTTTGGAGGAGGGGAGGGATTTTAACAGAAGGAGAGATAATTGGGCATTCCAGCCTCTGTCCAGGGAATGATAAGTATTCCTACCTGAAATGAATAGGATCTGAAGTCGACTTGGGTGAGGGTGAGGTGGGAGTGGGGATGAGAGATCTTTAATAGAGAAGAGAGATGGTGATAAAAATCTTATATCCTTTTTACACACCCCTCTATCGTTTCTTTTCCAAGGTAAATGAACTAGCTTCCTTTTTCTTCTATAGAGATCCTTCTATGGTAGGATCTCTATTCCAAAGTTTCTGTCTTTTTGTATGATTCTCAGAACCTTCTGGTGTTTCGAACTACATACTCTGATAAGAGTGTTAACCCGTGCTGAATATTATCAGTGAAATCCTTTTGTCCCTCCATTTTAAACTCCATTTTTTTTCTCTATTGGAACAAAGCTAGCTTTTCAATGTAGGGTCCTATTCTGTATCACCGACTCATGTTCAACTTTTGACCCATCCTGGATCATTTTCAGCCCTGCTTACAAACAGCTTCCCATGCTGCGGTTGGTTTCTTCTCTTCAGCTACGATCCCTCCTGGGCTTTGTTGCTTTGTTCTATTTGTGTCCAGCCACTTCCTCCCAGGTCCTTCATAAAGATCTCAATTGGAATGAAAGACATCCTTATACTAAAGAAACTTTAAACTCTCCTCCTTGGCCATGCTCACGTTGCTCACTGAAGCCATCCCTGTGTCGTCTAACATCGTTTTTTTGTTGTTGTTGCTTCCTTCTAAAGCTTTGCGGCATGACTAGGGTAGGGGGCAGATCAGATCCATTTTCTTTGGTTTCAGTTCTGGTGTCTGCCATGCACTGGTACAATGGGCAGAACTCCAAGGATCATTGTCTCTTTGTTTTCACGCATTTGCTGGTAATTTCAAGTCAGCTTCCGTTTTATAAGCTTGTATGTCTTTATTGCATTTTGAGAGAACATTATTGGCATACCTGAAATGATGGCATCTGTTCCTTCCATTTAAATTTCACCATCTAAAACAACATGTGTCCCAGTTTCAGGAAACAGGCTGAACAGATGCCAGACAGTTGTACTGAATGCTCTCTCCATGAAAAAGCTGCTCTTGCCTACATTTTTGTTTATTTCATTGTGAGGGAGAAGAGCAGATTGAATGATGTCATTAATAAGGGTCCTTTGCCTTTATTGTTTAGGATCCAATTGAAGACCTCTCATATCTGAAGTGGCTGGTGGATAAGAGGGTTTGGAGATTTCAGTCTCTCTTCACTAGCACAGTGTAGAATCGCAGAGCTGGAAGCAAGGCTGGCGTCATGGGTTTGTGACTTGTATAGTTGCATAGGGATCTGCACTGAGAAGTGCTCTCTGCTTGGCTTAGTGTCCTGCTGTCATCATCTTGAAATTCGCAATACTTTCTGAAGATGGGAGTCTGCACTTTAATTTTGCATTGGGCCTCAAAAATCATATAGCTAGTTGTGGATGGAAGAAATATGAGGGCATCTAGTGGGAACACACCATCATTATCTGGGATAGATGATTAACTGTCCATATCTTCTGTGAAACCTGATTTGATGGCAGTTTTGACAAAAGTGAAAAGAAAAACAGGCCAGGTGTGGTGGTTCACGCCTATAATCCCAGCACTTTGGGAGGCCGAGGCAGGTGGATCACGAGGTCAGGAGTTCGAGACCAGCCTGGCTAACATGGTGAAACCTCATCTCTACTAAAAATACAAAAATTAGCCAGGGGTAGTGGCATGCTCCTGTAATCCCAGCTACTTGGGAGGCTGAGACAGGAGAATCACTTGAAACCAGAAGGCAGAGGTTGCAGTGAGCCGAGATTGCACCACTGCACTTCAGCCTGGGCAACAAGAGTGAAACTCTGTCTCAAAAAAAAAAAAAAAAAAAAAAAAAACTGAGAAAGTAAAGAAAAAAGAAAAAGACCTCTTCCTTGGAATTATACCTCCCTTGAGTTGGAGGGGCCTGGCAAACATCTGGCCCGGGTGGTCTTCTTAGAATAGGGCACCATTTCAACTATCTTTATGACCTCTAGGGATGGAAACTTCACAACTCCCCCTGTGGGTTCTTCCATGTGCACTGCATGTTATGTCTAATTTTCCCATAAAGGACAAATGCTCGCTAACGCAAAGGATTAATTTCTATGGTTGCTTTATAGTAATATGCATTCTAGGGCTTTGGAAAAATGGGAAATGAGGCTGTCTGTAAAATCCCCTCCACCCACTGTGGGATAGCGTTGTTGAAAAAGGGATGCATACTTTGATCTTTCCTTTTGAAAGAGCAAAATTCCTGTCCTTTTGACATTTGTTCCTGGAGATACATTTATAGAGGGAATGAGTTGGACAACTTGAGGCTAGAAAAGAATCAAGATGAGGAACGTCTGGAGTAAAGGATCCCAAAAAGGACAAAAGAGAAGATGGGTGTGTAGAGGATGTTGTTTTGAGAAGGGAACATTTGTGGCTGTAGACTCAGAACCCTGCTTAGTATGTTTTAGAAGCCTCTCTGCTTTCCACACTATCCATTCACAAATGTTATTGAATTCTGCTTTGCAGAAAGCACTCCGTGTTCAACTCAACCTCTGTACCCATCACACCTTTTATGGCTGAGTGGTGCTGAACCAAGTGGTTTCCATATCATTCGTAGTATGTTTTTCATTCTTTGGTATGTCAACCTGAAATAATGGAAAGGATCAGAATCCAGTTTGAAGAGTGTATTCAAGTGAAAAGTTGGGAATAGCCACCTGGGAAAACCAGACTCCAGAGAAATGGAGCGAGTGCTCTGAAGTTAAAAGTTAAGATATTGCTTATATAGACAGAAAACAAATAAATTTAGTAGGATCATAACATTTTCTATACAAGGCTGGTTTATGAATTATAACAATTTGATTAGTTTGTTTTCTATATGGCTTGTTTTCATTTACTCTCCAGTTTAAAGGAATATATTTCACATTCTATCTTAAGAAAATATGATAAAGTCTGTGTGTGAAAGAGGTAAGAGGTAATTTATTTATTTGACTTTTTCTTTTTTATTATACTTTAAGTTCTAGGGTACATGTGCACAACATGCAGGTTTGTTACATATGTATGCATGTGCCATGTTGGTGTGCTGCACCCCTTAACTCATCATTTACATTAGGTGTATGTCCTAATGCTATCCCTCCCCCATCCCCAAACCCACAACAGGCCCCGGTGTGTGATGCTCCCCACCTTGTGTCCAAGTGTTCTCATTGTTCAATTCCCACCTATGAATGAGAACATGCGGTGTTTGGTTTTCTTTTCTTGCGATAGTTTGCTCAGAATGAGGGATTCTAGCTTCATCCATGTCCCTACAAAGGACGTGAACTCATCTTTTTTTATGGCTGCATAGATTCTGTGGTGTATATGTGCCACATTTTCTTAATCCAGTCTGTCACTGATAGACATTTGGGTTGGTTCCAAGTCTTTGCTATCGTGAATAGTGCCATAATAAACATACATGTGCATGTGTCTTTAGAGCAGCATGATTTATAATCCTTTGGATATATACCCAGCAATGGGATGGCTGGGTCAAATGGTGTTTCTACTTCTAGATCCTTGAGGAATCGCCACACTGTCTTCCACAATGGTTGAACTAGTTTATAGTCCCACCAACATTGTAAAAGTGTTCCTATTTCTCCACATCCTCTCCAGCACCTGTTTTTTCCTGACTTTTTAATGATTGCCATTCTAACTGATGTGAGATGGTATCTCATTGTGGTTTTGATTTGCATTTCTCTGATGGCCAGTGATGATGAACATTTTTTCATGTGTCTGTTGGCTGCATAAATGTCTTCTTTTGAGAAGTGTCTGTTCATTGTTCATATCCTTAGCCCACTTTTTGATGGGGTTGTTTTATTTTTTTCTTGTAAATTTGTTGAAGTTCTTTGTAGATTCTGGATATTGCCCTTTGTCAGACAGGTAGATTGCAAAAATTTTCTTCCATTCCGTAGGTTGCCTGTTCACTCTGACGGTAGTTTCTTTTGCTGTGCAGAAGCTCTTTAGTTTAATTAGATCCCATTTGTCAATTTTGGCTTTTGTTGCCATTGCTTTTGGCGTTTTAGTCATGAAGTCCTTGCCCATGCCTGTGTCCTGAATGGTATTGCCTAGGTTTTCTTCTAGGGTTTTTATGGTTTTAGGTCTAACATTTAAGTCTTTAATCCATCTTGAATTAATTTTTGTATAAGATGTAAGGAAGGGATCCAGTTTCAGCTTTCAACATATGGCTAGCCAGTTTTCCCAGCACCATTTGTTCAATAGGGAATCCTTTCCCCATTTCTTGTTTTTGTCAGGTTTGTCAAAGATCAGATGGTTATAGATGTGTGATATTATTTCTGAGGGCTCTGTTCTGTTCCATTGGTCTGCATCTCTCTTTTGGTACCAGTACCATGCTGTTTTGGTTACTGTAGCCTTGTAGTGTAGTTTGAAGTCAGGTAGCATGATGCCTCCAGCTTTGTTCTTTTGGCTTTGGATTGTCTTGGCAATGTGGGCTCTTTTTTGGTTCCATATGAACTTTAAAGCAGTTTTTTCCAATTCTGTGAAGAAAGTCATTGGTAGCTTGATGGGGATGGCATTGAATCTATAAATTACCTTGGGCAGTATGGCCATTTTCACGATATTGATTCTTCCTGTCCATGAGCATGGAATGTTCTTCCATTTGTTTGTGTCTTCTTTTATTTCGTTGAGCAGTGGTTTGTAGTTCTCCTTGAAGAGGTCCTTCACATCCCTTTTAAGTTGGATTCCTAGGTATTTTATTCTCTTTGAAGCAATTGTGAATGGGAATTCACTCATGATTTGGCTCTCTGTTTGTCTGTTATTGGTGTAGAGGAATGCTTTTGATTTTTGCACATTGATTTTGTATCCTGAGACTTTGCTGAAGTTTCTTATCAGCTTAAGGAGATTTTGGGCTGAGATGATGGGGTTTTCTAAATATACAACCTTGTCATCTGCAAACAGGGACAATTCTACTTCCTCTTTTCCTAATTGAATACCCTTGATTTCTTTCTCCTGCTTGATTGCCCTAGCCAGAACTTCCAACACTTGTTGAATAGGAGTGGTGAGAGAGGGCATCCCTGTCTTGTGCCAGTTTTCAAAGGGAATGCTTCCAGTTTTTGCCTATTCAGTATGATATTGGCTGTGGGTTCTTCATAAATAGCTCTTACTATTTTGAGATACGTCCCATCAATACCTAGTTTATTGAGAGTTTGTAGCATGAAGGGCTGTTGAATTTTATTGAAGGCCTTTTCTGTATCTATTGAGATAATCATGTGGTTTTTGTCTTTGGTTCTGTTTATATGATGGATTGCGTTTATTGATTTGCGTATGTCGAACCAGCCTTGCATCCCAGGGATGAAGCCAACTTGATCTTGGTGGGTAAGCTTTTTGATGTGCTGCTGGATTCTGTTTGCCAGTATTTTATTGAAGATTTTTGCATCGATGTTCATCAGGGATATTGGTCTAAAATTCTCTTTTTGTGTGTGTGTCTCTGCCAGGCTTTGGTATCAGGATGATGCTGGCTTCATAAAATGAGTTAGGGAGGATTCCCTCTTTTTCTATTGATTGGAATAGTTTCAGAAGGAATGGTACCAGCTCCTCTTTGTGCCTCTGGTAGAATTTGGCTGTGAATCCATCTGGTCCTGGACTTTTTTTGGTTGGTGGGTTATTAATTATTGCTTCAATTTCAGAGCCTGTTATTGGTCTATTAAGAGATTCAACTTCTTCCTGGTTTAGTCTTGGGAGGGTGTATATGTCCAGGAATTTATCCATTTCTTCTAGATTTTCTAGTTTATTTGTGTAGAGGTGTTTATAGTATTCTCTGATAGTATTTCATATTTTTGTGGGATTGGTGGTGATATCCCCTTTATCATTTTTTATTGCGTCTATTTGATTCTTCTCTCTTTTCTTCTTTATTAGTCTTCCTAGCAGTGTATCAATTTTGTTGATCTTTTCAGAAAACCAGCTCCTGGATTCATTGACGTTTTGAAGGATTTTTTTGTGTCGGTAAGAGGTAATTTATAATGAAGATCAATGTGAAGAGAAAAAGGATCTTCCCTGGTGCCCTTTAGTCATTTATAACATTTTACAAACTAATGTAGGTAAGGAAGAAGGCTAATCTATACTCAGAGAAACAAAGGTTACAGCTGCCTAAGCTACAGCTGCCTATCTTGTGACTCAGGCCCCATAGTTACATCCTTTAAAGGTTCAAAATAATTCAGTTCCAATAGCTTAGATTTTGAATTACTTATTTTCACAAATGTAAGACATATAGTATTCTTGTTAAAGTCCATATTATCTTTGAAAATCAGTCTAATTTGTTCCTTGCCTAATTTAACCAGCAGAGTTTCTACTCCATCATTTAAGTTATTGATATGAAAGTAAGTAACAGGCAGGGTCACTGAGTAATAGAGATGAAAAAAATCACTGTGTAACTGAAGGAATGGCCCAAGGTTCTCCTACTGCTAAAACACATCTGTACTATTACATTTGCTTCTTTGACCTCAAACATCTTAACCAGGAAGCCACAATTGATAAAATGTACATTTCTTACCCGAGGCATGTTTATTTTCATGAATGTGTTAGCCTAGACTGACTTTTTTTCCCAGAAGTCTGGAGGGCCTGTCCTCACAGCCTGTCTAAAGGCACAGGGTGCCTGGGAAAGGGTCTGAGTAGGCGGGAGTGGGTACTTATCTAGGATGTCATCACACACTCACAACTTGGCTAACGATAATCCAGGACAAGAAGTTAGCCCCATATTGTGTCTAATCTGCAGAGAAGGCACATCTCTCCACTGGCCCTCGGTAGCCAGTCACCAGGCAGGGCTATGGAGAACCAAACAAAGGCCGCCTGAGCCTGGACCAGGCGGAGGAAGAAGGGGCTCATCTGAAGCCCAGTGGGCTTTTGTGTGATGATCTCTAACTGGTAGGCAGGGGAGAACATGGTAAGCAAGACAGGAGGTGGGAGTCCTGACCACAAACTTGTCCCATTCAGCAGTTTTCCTGGCATGGTTCTGCT
The DNA here is from genome assembly GCF_002776525.5 of Piliocolobus tephrosceles. Lineage (NCBI taxonomy): Eukaryota > Metazoa > Chordata > Mammalia > Primates > Cercopithecidae > Piliocolobus > Piliocolobus tephrosceles. Next base: position 39,851,993 of record NC_045440.1, on the reverse strand, counting down.
ACAACAGAAAAGGGTCCTCTCAGAAGTGAGCAGACAGTCAGAACCAATGGCTTCAGGATTTAGTGGGATTGTGGAGGGTGGCTGGGTTTGCAGTTGTGAGAACCCAGGTGTTCTCTGGTATGTCATATATCCTGCCAGGTGAGAGGTGTCCATGTGGAAAACAGGTCCTTCATCCCACGCTTCTGGGAATGAGATGAGTCCTTCCTGGTAGTCGGTCTCTAAGCTGTACTTATTCCTTGAGATTTTTTCTTTCTTTTAGTTTTTTCAATCCATCTAGCATGTTTTAATGGACAAAATTGCTATACATTTAATTTCCTTGTATGAAATCAGAAGTAATTAATTGCTTGTCTCACAGGTTGTAATGAAGATAAAACGAGATCAGCCAGGTAAAGTTCTTCACTCAGCTTCTGGTGCTGTAACTCTCAGATGTTAGTTTGCTTCTGCTTCTAGCATTTCTTTTCATTTATTCATTATTTCACCAGTATTTACCGAGTGCATACTATGTATCATCACTATTATGAATTTCTTCAAATGATTATTGCCTTGAAAAAAATCTAAAGTACTGGGTTGCCTCTGGATTAGTTAACATTGTATATCACTCATATGAACAATTAAGAACACAATTATTAATCACATAACTAATAGTAAATTGATAGTCATACAACTAATTAATAGCATGATTGATAATTATACTTTTTTTTTTTTTTTTTGAGATGGAATTTTGCTCTTGTTGCCCGGGCTGGAGTGCAATGGTGAGATGGTGAGATCTTGGCTCACTGCAACTTCTGCCTCCTAGGTTCCAGCAATTCTGCTGCCTCAGCCTCCTGAGTACTGGGATTAGCCACCACCCTTGGCTAATTTTTTTGTATTTTTAGTGGCGATGGGGTTTCGCCATATTGGCCAGGCTGGTCTCAAACTCCTGACCTCAGGTGATCCGCCCACCTTGGCCTCCCAAAGTGCTGGGATTACAGGTGTGAGGCCACTGTTCCGGCCATAGTTACTTCTTACTCTAGTTCTGTAAGAGGGTGACATTTGAGGAAGCAAAATGAAAGATATATAAGACTTTTTAATACAACCTTTGATGTAATTATTTCAAAATGAAAAGTTGAAAATTAAAAAATTTACTAGGGCTGGACTTGGTAGTTCACACCTACCTTGGTAGCCCACTTTGGGAGGTCAAGGTGGGAGGATCCTTGAGGCCAGGAATTGGAGACCAGCCTAGGCAACATAGCAAGACGCTCTTCTCTACAAAAAATTAAAATACTAGCCAGGTGTGGTGGTGCAAGCGTGTAGCCCCAGCTACTTGGGAGGCTGAGGCAAGAAATCACTTGAGCCCAGGAGTTACAGACTGCAGTGAGCTAGAATTGAACCACTGCACTCCAGCCTGGGCAACAGAATGAGGCTTTGTCTCTTAAAAAAAAATTATTAGGGTCTCTTTGCTAAGTAGCAATCCACATGTATTTATCTCTTTGTCAATAGATGATGCTGAATGAGGGCACTGCAAATTATCTTGGATTTCATATAGGGTAGAGATTCAGGGAGACAGATACTGGGGTGAAAGACCTCAAAGTCTGCAATCCCAAACTTCAGCTAATTCTCTTTTTCCTTTGCCTGTCCTCCTTTCTGTACTTCCTAAATTAGTACCTGGCTCCCTGTCTAATTAGTCACCATCAGTTAGTCATTGGATCCTTGTCTATATATCTCTATACTATCTCTGAAACTCTGCTGTCTCTCCATTCCCACTGCCATGTTCACATGTGAGGCTTGCCACCTCCCATCCAGACCCACTTTGGCTTCCTTCCTCAGGCTGGCATGGTGTACTTCTGTTGTACCTTTCACATTTCTGCTAGACTGTTCTCTCCAAAAGGCAAATTTGATTGTGTCACACTCTTGTTTAAAGGGCCTATCTGGCTAGGCGTGATGGCTCATGCCTGTAATCCCAGCACTTTGGGAGGCTGAGGCAGGCGGATTACTTGGGGTCAGGAGTTTGAGACCAGCCTGGCCATCATGAAACCCTATCTCTACTAAAGATACAAAAATTAGCCGGGTGTGGTGGCGGGCATCTGTTATCTCAGCTACTCGGGAGGCTGAGGCAGGAGAATGGCTTGAACCCAAGAGGCAGAGGTTGCAGTGAGCCGAGAACGCGCCACTGCACTCTAGCCTGGGCAGCAGAGTGAGACTCGGTCTCAAAAAAAAAAAAAAAAAAAAATAGCTTATGTGCCTACAGTAGAAGTTTCAAAGTTCCTAGATGAGAGTTATGGGTTGAATTGGGTCTCTCCAAAATGGTATGTTGCAGTCCTATTTTCCAGGACCTCAGAATATGATTTTATTTGGAGATAGGATGTTTACAGAGGTAATCAAGTTAAAATGAGGTCATTAGGATGGGCCTTAAACCAGTGGGACTGATGTCCTTATAAAAAGGAGAAATTTGGACACAGAGGTGCACACATTGAAGGCCACCATGTGAAACCTGGAGTTCTGCTGCTATGAGCCGAGGCACTACCAGTGGCCAGGAGAGAGGCCTGGAACAGACCCTTTCCTCCCACCTTCAGAGGGAGCGTGGCCCTGCTGATGCCTTGATCTTGGACTTGTAGCCTCTGGAACCATGAGACAATACATTTCTATAGTTTCAGCCTCCTAATTTGTGGTGCTTTGTCTCAGCAACCGTAGCAAACTAATACAATGAGTCTCTGCCACATCTTCCAGTACTTTCTTCATTTATTCAATTAGCAAATATTTGTTGAGAGCTGATAAGATTTCAGATACTGTGTTAGACTTTGGGATATAGGTGGAGACAAGACTGGCAGCTTTAGGGAGGGCTGCGACAAGTACCCAAGCCAGGCGATCAGAATGTAGCAAGAAGGCTTTCATTAATATGGTCCAGAGTGCACAAAAGCAGGGCACCAAATCAGTATTTGAAGGCTAGGAATGCTTCCTGGAAGAAGTGACATTTCAGCTTAGAAGTAATAAGAACTCTCTTGTACAAGATGTTTCAGATGAACTATGAAAAGAATGGGAAGAAGGAGAGGCAAGCTATGGCAAATGATGCTAATCATCCCAGTCATCCCCCTGAGACTTTTATATACTTTCTCAAATGAGTGTTCCAGTATTTTGTGAGAAATCTGTTTCAGTACTTTACCAGATCTTGGGTATGTATACTAGGACATATAGTAAGATAGAACTGTGCTAAGCACTACCCTCCTTTTCTCTCCCGACTGGTCACCCTTCCATTATGTTCCCTTCAGGGGGCACGCTTTGTGATTTATTTTTTCTTTCAAGCTTGACCTTATTCATTTTAACCAGATGTTGACTATTTTTAAAACATGGCCAAGAGAATGAGAAGGCAAGCCACAAACTGGGAGAAAATATTTGCAAAAGACACACCTAATAAAAGAATGTTATCCAAAATATACAAAGAACTCTTAAAACTCAACAATAAGAAAATGAGCAACTCAATTAAAAAATGGGAAAAGACTTGAATAGACACCTCGTGAAAGCAGATACACAGATGGCAAATAAGCATATGAAAAGATGTGGAACATCGTGTCAGTTGGGAGCTGCAAATTAAAGCGACAGTGAAATATCACTGCACCTATTGGAATGATCAAAATCTAGAATACTGACACCACCAAATGCTGGCAGTGATGTTGAGTAACAAGGACTCTCATTCATTGCTGGTGGAAATGCAAAATGGTGCAGCCACTTGGGAAGATAATTTGGCCATTTCTTACTAACCTAAACATACTCTCAGCATACAATTCGGCAATCACACTTCTTGGCATTTACTCAAATGAACTGAAAATGTATGCCCTCCAAGAAAAAAAAAAAAACCTGCACGGGATGTTTACAGCAGCTTTATTAATAATTGCCAAAAGTAGCGGTAATCAAGAGGTCCTTTGGTAAGTGAATCAATAAATAAACTGTAGTACATCCAGACAATAAAATATTATTCAGTGCTGAAAAGAAATGAGTTATCAAGACATGAAAAGACACATCGAGGAACCTTAAATGCATATTACTAAGTGAAAGAAGCTAATCTGAAAAGGCTGTTTTATGACTCCAACTATATGACATTCTGGAAAAGGCAAAGCTATGGCGACAGAGAAAGATCAATGGTTTCCAGTGATGAGGGGAAGGGAGGGATAAACATGTGGTGCCCAGATAATTTTTAGGGCAGTGAAAGTATTCTGCATGATACTGGGATGGTGGTTGCCTGTCATTATACCTTTGTCCAAACCCATGAAGTATACTTCACCAAGAGTGAGCCCAAACATAAAGTATGGGCTTTGAGTGACAATGCGGCAACACAGGCTCATCAGTCTCAACAGATGTACCATTCCAGTGTGGGATGTCCCCATTGGAGGAGGTGGCATGTGTGTGGGGGCACAGGATATACAGCATTTCTGTATCTCCTGCTTGATTTTGCTGTGAACCTAAAACTGCTCTGAAAAATAAATTCAATGATTAAAAACAAAAACATGGTTGTATGTAAGGTTGTGGGTGAGACTTGTCATCTGCTCCGGGTTCTGTGCCTCTTCTTTCCAATCCACAACCCCACAGTTGACGTTCTCAGCCATTTCTCCTGTTCCACCTCTGGCTTCTGTTTTCTTATTTTCCCTACTTTGTCAGAGTCCTCGGAATGCCAGTTTCCTATTACAATGATGTCCCTGCTAACATCCAATTTCCATTGAAAAGATTCTCTTCCTTTTCTGGTGCCCAATAAGCTTTAACTCCCTTCTCAGGTCTTTCAGGCCATAGGCTCCCTGGTCCTTACCAGTCACTTGTTTAATTCTATATAATTGAGTCTGTCCTTTATACACTACCATATGGCTTCAATATGTATGTTTTCAGTATCTCCTAATATGTGATCTCAAGACCCAGAGCATTTATAAAGATGCTGCAAATGGAATTTAATTAAAAACAGATGGATCCTCTTTGAAATACTCTCTTATCAATTAACAATACCCAGCTGTCTTACTAATGCAATCCCAGAGAAGACAGAGACCATTTAATCTCACTCCTTCCTTTTGCAGTGAAGACACTAGGAGTCAGAGATGTTAGTGTGACTTCCCAAAGGTCATGCAGCGAGATAGGGACAACTCTGTGCTTGGAGTCAGAACACCTGAGTTGTAGTCCCAGCTCTGTTTCTACTAGCCTAGGCTACTCTCCAACTGGGATGTGGGTCTGCAGGGAGCCCCCTGTGAGATGCTCCCTTATAGGGTGCTCTAGCTACCACTATGGCAGCAATGCTTGCATAGAGCAAAGTTTATTTCTTGCTGCTATCCTCCTCGTTCTCCTTTTCCTTCTCTCAGCCAGAGAAGGCATATACATACATATATATATATATGTATGTATATTTTTTAAGATCTCATATTTTGTCCTTTTAAAGAATAAGAATAAAAAGGTCATTGCAAAGACTTAAGGGGTCACTGATCTTACCTTGCAGGCTTACGGGAAAACAGAGGCTCAGAGGGTTGAATTCATTTGCCCCAAATCACACAGAGGGTGGTAAATCTGAAATTAGAATCTAACTTTGCACACCTCTAATGGGATAAACCCTCCACCCCACCTTGCTCCTCCCAGTATCCTGGCATAGCCTGATCTTGTGCAGCCATTTCATTTAGCAAACGGGGTAGAAGTAGGGTTGGAGCAACCGGGAGGAGAACACTTAGGAAAGATTTGAAAATACACTGTTCATTAATTTTGTGTGAAGGGGATCCAATGTTTCTAAAAGCATGTCCCTGGGTCAGAGATAACACTGTTGCCCTGGGCTGCTCAGAGGATGAAAAGCAGACGTTTATATTGGCACAGTCTTCTTCAGCTCACAAAAAAGGGAAAAAATGTCCTTTTTTGTGCAAAGGCGGCATGGATTGTCAAATTCATTGTGTTTTCCTAGGAATTTGAGACAGTGAGAACATATTGGCCTTTATGTGCATATTATTTCTCAGTTTATTTTGCTGATAAACATATTATCATTTCCAGACCAACTAACCTTTGACCTCCAGCATCCTGCCTTCACAAGCACAAGCAAGGTCAAAGGTTACTTTGTTTAATGAAAGATCAGGATGGTTGTTACTCCAGCTCAGCCGCTGCAAAATGTAGTGTTTTCTTCCCTTTTTATATCTCTTTTTAGAGAGTTCCTTTTTAAAATAGAATTTATCAGACTTTTATAAAAAGAGGCAATGTTAATTATTTGTGGTTTAGAGCATTCTGTGCTAATAAATTTGAAATTGAGATTTTAAGCCCTTAGGCTCAAAAACAGCATTTCTTAAAAACTTTCCTGTATTAGTAACTCAGAGACATTTTGGACCTTTTAAATGCTTCACTAAATGTTTGAGTTGAAAGCTCAATTTCTATTTCCTAATCACCTTGATTTTCACCTAAATCAAATAGCAATTTCAGCACCTTCAAGCAGGGATAGTGTTAAGGCCTGACTTGTGTCTCCTCTAAAATTCCTGTTAGTCTTAACTCCCAGGACCTCAGAATGTGACTGTATTTGGAGTATTTGGGTCTTTAAGGAGGCGATTAATTAGCAGGGTTTGGTAGTGCGGTCCCAGCTGCTTGGGAGGCTGAGGCGAGAGGCTCGCTTGAGCTCAAGAGTCTGAGGTTGCAGTGAGCCATGATCTCACCTCTATAAATAGGGTGCTTAGACAGCCCAAAAAGGCCTTTTCTTCTCTCTCTCTCTCTCTCTCTCTTTCTTTCGAGATGGAGTCTTGCTCTGTCGCCCAGGATAGAGTGTAGTAGCATGATCTCAGCTCACTGCAACCTCTGCCTCCTGGGTTCAAGTGATTCTCCTGCCTTAGACTCCCGAGTAACTGGGATTACAGGCGCACGCCACCACTCCCAGCTAATTTCTGTATTTTCATTAGAGATTTTCATGTTGGCCAGGCTTATCTCCAACTCTTGACCTCAGGCCTCCCAAAGTGCTGGGATTACAGGTGTGAGCCACCACGCCTGGAAAGAGGCCATTCTTTATCAGAGACTAGGACACGTGGCTTTTCTCTTACCTTGTAGGACTAATAAGGCTCCAGAGTGATACTGTGCATGAATCTGATTCAAAACCTGTAAATCACCATCTAACTATGTAACCTTGGGCAAATCTCTTTGGTTTCTGGTGGTCAGTTTCCTGTCAACCATGGAGAGTGCCTTGATATCCCAATATTTAACAAATCTTCCAGCAGTTTCTGATGGAAGTCAGGTTTGGAAACCACTGGTTTTGATCATTTCCAAGATCTCTGCTTGTTTCTGCATTCTGTGCTTCTACAGAAAAGGTTTCCATCCCTGACCTCCAACAAGGGTTGGACTCTGGAAGAAATGAGCAGTGGAATTTTGTTATCTCCATCACATGGTGATCAAGCCCAAATTTGTTTTGTTTTGTTTTGTTTTAGAGATGCGGGTGCAGGGTGGTCCTGAAGCGCTAGGCTCAAGTGATCCTCCTGCCTTGGCCTCTCAAAGAGCTGGGATTACAGGCATGAGCCACCACACCTGGTCTATGCCCAAGTTTTATTTTTTATTTTTTTTTATTTTGTGGATACATAGTAGGTGTATATATTTATGGGGTCCAAGTTTTATGTCCTGCACGTTTCTCTGCCAGTTCCTAGGAATTCTGAAGCTTCACAGGACAGCTTGGATGGTGAGGAGGCTGGCTGGGAGAGGGGCTTGGACCAGGGTGGCAGGCAAATAAGGCTGGTGATGGCATAGCAGGGTGGTTTGGAGCTTAGGTAAAAGGGTCAGATACTAGGTGTGATGCTAGCAGGCAGGTTCTGTGCAGCCTCAGGCTGCAGTGCACATGGATTGATGGACTGAATAGTGTTCCTAGCTTTGTAATGCACTTGTTGTGAAGCCTTGGCCAGGAGAATTTGTGCCCAGTTTACTCACTTGCAGAATTCATGTATTTCCTACTCTGTCTCATGGGACTATTGGAACAATCAACTGAGGGAATGATTATCAAAGTGCCTTGAAAAATATAAATCTTCTTCACTAGTTTATGGTTTTATAGTTATAGTAAGATAATTAGTCAGGGATGGGATAGGGCTGAAGTCAGAAGGGGTAACCGAGATGTAGGATAGGTTTTCGGAAAGCTAGAAAGGTAAACTGGCTAGTTGTGGTTTTGTTTTGTTTTGTTTTTGAAATGGAGTCTTGCTCTGTCACCCATGCTGGAGTGCAGTGGTGTGATCTCGGCTCACCGCAACCTCCGCCTCCCGGGTTCAAGCGATTCTCCTGCCTCCGCCTCCCAAGTAGTTGGGATTACAGGTGTGCACCACCATGCCAGCTAATTTTTGTATTTTTAGTAGAGATGGGGTTTCACCATTTTGGCCAGGCTGGTCTTGAACTCCTGACCTCAAGTCATTCGCCCTCGTCGGCTTCCCAAAGTGCTGGGATTACAAGTGTGAACCACTGTGCCTGGCCTTGAACTGGCTAGTTTTAACCACATTTTCTGAACTATATTTAATGAAACTATGCAGTTTTAGTTAATGCCCAGCCAAGACTCTGACTTGAGTGATGAAATGACTCTGAATTCAGTACAGGGAAAATGAGTTATTCTACCAAATACTAGTTTAAAGGTGTCCTGCTGAACTCCTATTAACCTCAAGAGAGAAGGCTCCAGGTTCAAGAGGGCCGAAGAAGAGACTCCGAAATAGCAAATGAGGCATGAGGTTTTGTTTTTGTTTTTGTTCTTTTTTTGTGAGACGGAGTTTCACTCTTGTTGCCCAGGCTGGAGTGCGATGGCATGATCTCGGCTCACTGCAACCTCCGCCTCCCAGGTTCAAGCGATACTCCTGCTTCAGTATCCCGAGTAGCTGGGATTACAGGCATGCACCACCACACCTGGATAATTTTGTATTTTTAATAGAGACAGGGTTTCTCCATGTTGGTCAGGCTGGTCTCAAACTCCCGACCTCAGGTAATCCACCCACTCCAGCCTCTCAAAGTGATGGGATTGCAGGCATGAGCCACTGTGCCTGGCCAAGACATGAGGTTTTATTAGGGGCTTACAAATGGGGAGAGACTCCAGTGGTGGTGGGCTGGACAGGAGAACCCCAACTGCTTGTAAACAGCATGCAGTTTATATAGCACTTTCACTTAACAACCTCTTCTTAATGACATCCACTTGGAAACCTTCACTTAACCCAAAACTCCGGCCCTCAATTCTCTATTTGGCCCGTGTCCCACGGACCAGGCCAGGGGCTTACACATTCCTTATAGGCAAGGAACGAATCTCCAGGTTGGCCATGCTGGATTCCTTAGCTCAGAACACACGTTCAGGTGCATCTGCCATACAGAGTCATTCTAGGGATATGCTTAATTATTTTGTCAGGTGCGTTTACCCTACAAAAGGCTGCCGGCCAAAAATGTGGTGGAGTTAGAATACGCATCCAGGTCTTCTGACCCTGTAATTTGGGGCTCCTTCCCCACATTCATCATCTCTCTCTGAGCGTTAATGTGTTGCCTACAGCATCTCTCTCCCCAGTCATTCCCTTGGAAGGGTGAGTTCCAAAGAGAACCTCTCAAAATGTTCGTGGAACCACCAAGGCAGACTTGTATTAAGTCCCTTTCACACCCACACCCTGATTTGTGGAAGACTCTTTCTGGTTTCGGTACGTACCTCAGGCATATGTGGATAGTTGCACATCTGATTTTCATGATCATTTTCAGCCTCAAAATATTTACAGATGTCAAGTGGTGAGTCCTCAGAGAGTCCTCCAGGGAGGCAGGCAGTTCTAATTTCAGTTTTGTGAAAAGGGAAATTAAGGTATTGAGAAATTATGGGATTTCCTTCAAGCTCAGCAGGAGGTTGGATTCCAGAAAACTGGTTATTTAAGGCCAGGCTACACAAACTCAACACTCTTGGGCATAATGTCAGGTCCCTTAATTGCCTGTGAGGTGGCTGTGTCCTTATACTAGCACACTATGGGGACACAAATGAAGGAATGATAATACCTTAAGCTTTTTCCTCCTGGGGCATTTATACTTACACACTGAAGCAAACTGTAACATTTCAGGATCACTCCAAACAGAGAAGGGTACAATCAGCAAGAATCCCGTGTGGGTATCTGTAAGGATGTCGACATGGGAGAGAAAAAGCAAACTGTCATCTTGATGAATATGGACTAAAGAAGACATTCTGATCTAAATCATTAAGGAAATACTACAGAACCACAAGGAATGCAAAATTTAAGCTTACTATCTCCATCCTCTTTTCTGTAGAGTCCCTACTCAATGATTTTTCCACTTTAAGATGGTGTTAAACCATTGAAATTTCAATGTAATGTACAGTAGTAAATAAATTACATGAGATGTTCAGCACTTTATTATAAAATAGGCTTTTTATTAGATGACATTGCCCAGCTGTAGGCTAATGTAAGTGTTCTGAGCACTTTTAAGGTGGGCAAGGCTAAGCTACGGTGTTTGGGAGGTATATCAACTGCATCTTCAACTTATTAGATCTTTGGCTTATGATGAGTTTATCAAGATGTAACCCCATCTGGACTTTTATAGTCTAACTCACAGGTAACCACAAATGAAACTCTGTCTGGGTCATCCCAAAAGTCCCCAAGTATTCCAGCTTTACATGGTCATCTTTTCCTTTACTATCCAAATAAAGTGATGTGCACAACAGGAAATGCTTAGGTTCCTACAAGAACTGAGACTAAGCAAATGTCTTTTGGGTTGCTGTCTAAGCCATCTTTCTCTTCAAAGTCACTTAGAGATGGTGTGCTCATCATACGATCAAAGTGTTCAGCCTGTGCAGGGAGCTCTGAGAAGGTCAGCTGAGCAGGTCAGAGGTGGATCTAAAGAGACAGGGTGAGGCTGGGGGCCGGGTTTTCTGACTGTCCAGCTAAGAGCTTACAATTTACCCTAAAGCAGAGGTGGATTCATGTTTTGTGTTTTTTGAAGTTTATCAAACTTGTGGGAGTGGTGGTGAGAGATGAGGCCGCACAACAGCCAGCTCTATGTCTCCAAACCAGACAGAGGAATCTGGACCTACACACAGGATAGATTTAGACTATGTAAGCTCCCATGTGGGATGCCCAGACCACACCCTTTAGGAAGATTTTAGATAGCTCTGAGATATTCAGATAGATATTGAGGTTTCCACGCAGCCCAGGATATAAACTTCGCCAAGAGAAGAATAAAGAAAATCGGAACATGACTGGCCTGACTTATGGGGGGGCCTTAGGATTGCATTTGGGATAAGACTGTGGAGTCATACAGATTTGGGAGAGGCAGAAAGAAGAAAAGGAGGGAGGGGAGTGGACTGTGCCTAGGAGGTCTGTTTCTCTGGCCCCTTTCTTTTTCTAAATGCCTGGAGGGTCAGAGAAAGTGACAGGCAAGATGGAGGGGAGAGGAGTTTGTAAAAAGGTAAAAGCAATGCAAACTAGAGAGTCCTGCAGGAGGAAGCCGATTTCCACTGGCTAGGAAGGACAAGAAATATCATCCAAGCAGAAATGGGCTTGAACTAGGTATTACGGGAAGAAAAATCTGTAAGTAGAGAAGCACAGGACTGCCCTGAACTGCAGTGTGGAAGAGGGAAAGTGGGTAGCATGGGCAGGAATCCCCGAGGGGTCAGGTGAGCAGAGGGGAGGGCTTGGGCAGGCGGTGTGTGGGAGGGGGTCTGGAGAGACAGAGTGAGGCTGGGGGCAAAGTCCTCTGGCTATCCAGCTGACAACTTACATTTTACCATAAAGGCAGGGGTGGATTCATGTTTCATGTTTCTTGAAGCTTATAAATAAAATTTAGGTTGGGGGTGCAGTGAACTATGATCACTCCACTGTACTATAGCCTGGGCCACAGAGTAAGACCCCCATGTCTAAGAAGAAAATAAAATAAAAAATAAAAATAAAAGAATTTGGGGGGAGGTGGCAGGCAATCTAAGAAAAAGAATCTGAAATTATGAAAACAAAATTGTCAGGGCTCCCAGCATGTGCAAATGATGGGCCATGAAGCTCAAGCTTCATGTTAGCCTTGCATGTTCTTAAGCAGGGGGGATTCTCTGGGCTGCCATGCTTGGAAAGAATTGTTTGGTTTCGGGATGAATGCAGATGTTTTGGAGTGTTCAGGGTGGTACCAGATGAGTTTGCAAGCTTAATGGAGACTATGTTGGTTTCCGTGGGCTGGTTTAACAATTACCACAAGCTGGGTGGCTTAAGACAACAGAAACGTCTTCCCTTCCAGTTCAGAAGTCTGAAATCAAGGTGTGGAAGGTTTGGTTCCTCCTGGAGGACGTGAGGGAGAAACTGGGCTCCGCTTTTCTCCTGGGTTCTGGTGGTTGCAGGAATCCGTGGCATTCATGGCTTAGAGACACATCACTCCAATTTTGACTTCCATCTTCACACTGCCTTCTTCTCTGTGTTCTCTCCTCTTCTCATAAGGATACAAGTCATTGGATGTGGGGCTCACCTTAAACGCAGGATGATTTCTTCCTGATTTCTTTAATTACGTTGGCAAAAATCCTATTTCCAAATAAGGTCATAGTAACAGGTACCAGTAGGTTAGGATTTAGACATACCTTTTTTGGAGACACTATTCAACTCCTTACAGGGTCTAAACAAAGTATCACACAGTGTAGCACTTATGTCTATACTGCGGACCTGCGATCTCTTGTTGCTGTGCCCTTATATCAAATTTGGATCTTGACTGTGAGACCTTGGAGGGGTCACTGACCTCCCTGGGCCTCAGTTTGTTCGATAAAAAAGAGGTGGTTCTTACATTTTGCTTCACATAAAGATTTGAAAATCTGGCCAGGTGCAGTGGCTCACGCCGTAATCCCAGCACTTTGGGAGGCTGAGACGGGTGGGTCATTTAAGGTCAAGAATTTGAGACCAGCCTGGTCAACATGGTGAAACCCCTTTTCTACTAAAAATACAAAAATTTGCCAGGTGTGGTGGTGGGCGCCTGTAATCCTAGCTACTTGGGAGGCTGAGGCAGGAGAATCGTTTGAACCTGGAAGGCGGAGTATGCAGTGAGCTCAGGTTGTGCCACTGCACTCCAGCCTGGGTGAGAAAGTGAGACCTTGTCTCAAAAAAAAAAAAAAAAAAAAAAAAAAAGAAAAAAAAAAATTGAAATTCTTGTTGTTCAGGCCATGCCTCATATCAATTAAACCAGAATCTCTTCGGGGTGGGATTTAGGAATTAACAGTGTTTTAAAAACTATCCAGGTGATTCCAGTGCACATTGAGTTTGAGACTAGTGCTCAACTTTAAATGTACAGGTGGATCAGTGTGAAAATGCAGATTTCAATTTGGTCTGGGCAGGGCCTGAGAGTCTGCATTTCTAACCATCCATCTCCCAGGTGATACTGAGGCAGCTGGTCTGAGGCCCACACCAAGTCTTAGGGCCTGGATGACCTTGCACAGTCTCCTGAGCTCTTACATCATCCTATTCACTCTCCTGCAGTGGCCAGGCTGCAGGCTGTGATGGAGAGAGGTAGAAACATCTTAACAGGAAATGGCTTTTCTGAGAGACAGTTCAGTTTGGAGGTGGTTTATATATTGGGAAAGTCCATATGCTACACATAAATGGGATCTAATGAATTAATGACATTATTTAGAAACAGTTTCACTAAATGAAAGGCAGCAGCCAGCCCTGTGAGCTTTCTCCTGCACCCTGGAATGCTTCTGTTTAGTATAACGAGTGTTAATACGGCCTCCCAAGACCTCTGAAAAGGGACAGCGCCCTTTCAGCAAACCAAAACGCCAGGAAAACAGCGAGAAGGATGTAAACAGTGTTCAACTTCAGATTTTAATCTGTCAAGTGCTGATACTGGAAAAACAAACCCCTCCTCAACCTGGCCCTGAGGTCTGGGCTGTGTCAACTTTGTCACTGAACATTTGCACTCCACACAGGGTTGGGGGGTGGCAGGCAGGAAGGAGTTGTGTGTCCAAAGGCCAAGGCTTTCTGTGCTGAGTCCACTTGACCACCCTGGGGTGCGTACCTGCTCAGAGACTGGGCTTGGATGCTCAGTGGCGATTCTCACCTATAGTGGCCTGTTAGAATCATCTGGGGAGGTTCAGATGGTACCTGTGTCTAGGCCCTCACCAGATGAATTAAAAATAATTTTTCTTGGGGCAAGGCTTGGGCAATTTCTTCAGGCAATACCAGCGTATACCAAGGACACTTTGCAGGTTCTGTGGCTATCCAGCTTGTAGTAGACTGTATAATTTGTTTGGCACATGTTTACTATGAGTCCTTACTATGTGTAAGTGTCAATTTGGGCTGCTGTAACAAAATACTATAAACTGGTGGCTTGTAAACAGAAAGTTATTTCTCACAGCCTGGGGCTGGGAAGTCCTGGATCAAGGTGCTGGCAGATCAGTATCTGGCATGGGCTGTGGTTCCCAGATGGCGTCTTTTCCCTATGTCCTCACTTGGCGAGGTGAGGGAGCTCTCCGGGGTCTCTATGGACGCTCATCCTATTCATGAAGGGTTTGCCCTCATGACCTGATTACCTCCTAAAGCACCCAGCTCCAAATGTCCTCACATTGGAGATGATGAATTCCAGGGGGACACATTCAGCCTATAGCTAGTAGCAAGGCTCTGTGCTGGGCACAGAGAACAAGATGGCCAGAAGCTGGGAGGGAAGATACAAAACAACAAGTTGTTAATATAAAACTTAGGAATTCCAGTCGTAATCGAGAGCTATAAAGGTGAAGTACCGGATGCTACCAGACAGAGCATGTCCGTGGAACAGAACCTAGCCTGAGAGGCAGCCTTGCAGAAGTGACATTTGAACAGAGTTCCGGGAGATGGGTAGGAATTATCTAGGGGGAGACTTGGGGGGAGATTGTTCTTGGCCAAGAGAATAGCCAGTGTCAAGGCCTGGAAGAAGGAGGTGCATGGTGGATTAGAAGAACTAAGGGGAGGCCTCGCTGGGGCCGTGGGATGCAGGAGGGGACAGCTGAGCCTTCTGGGTGGGAGGGGCCAGCCTTGGGGGCCAAGCTGGGGATTCGACGTTTATTAGTTTGGAGCTGTGTAAATGTTTTTCAAAATGTTTAGATTCCCAAGGAAACTCCTCAAGGGCAGACAGAGCCCATGTGCCTTCTAATTCTGTTTTTTTTTTTTTAAATGGAGTTTCACGTTTGTCACCCAGGCTGGAGCGTGGTGGCGTGATCTCGGCTCACTGCAACCTCCACCTCTTGGATTCAAGCGATTCAACTGCCTCAGCCTCCCGAGTAAGCTAGAACTACAGGCATGTTTTGGAGCTGGGCACCAGTGGAGCCCCTCTTCAGTCCCGGACACTCTGCATCTGATGGTACCAAAATAGGACGGCAAAGCTGGGTGCAGTGGCTCATGCCTGTAATCCCAGCACTTTGGGAGGGCAAGGTGCATGGATCACTTGAGGTTAGGAGTCCGAGACCATCCTGGCCAACATGGTGAAACCCTGTCTCTACTAAAAATACAAAAATTAGCTGGGCGTGGTGGTGCATGCCTGTATTCTCAGCTATTCAGGAGGCTGAGGCACAAGAATGATTTGAACCCAGAAGGAGGAGGTTGCAGTGAGCCCAGATGGCACCACTGCACTCCAGCCTGGGCAACAGAGTGAGACTCCATCTCTCTCAAAATAATAATAATAATAATAATAATAATAATAATAATAATAATAATAATACTTCTTTAAAATGTTTCTTCTTTCTCCACCGTCTCTCACCACCTTTAATTTGTACTATCATTGAAGTTTATGAGACCCCTCACCTAAATATTATCCATTTAATCCTTTCAATTCGTAAGAGTAGACCACTGTTTATAGAAGAGAAGATTTAGAGAAGTGTTGCTACTTGTGAAAGTTTTCAGGGTGAGTAGAGACTCTTTTTCCCACTGGTCACCAAATGAAATCAGATACTATTTTATAACTATTTTATAACCTGCCTTATTCATGTAACATAATCACTGAGTATTTTATTCACATTCTCAAATATTCTTCAAGCATGTCATTTTTTTATTTCTTTATTCTTACTGTGATCATTTTAAATGTGTAATCTTGAATTTATTAAAACATAAATATATGATGTGCACAGGAAAAGATTTGAGGGTGTCCATGCTAAAATGTCACCGCCAGTTATGGATAGCTAAATGTGGTGTACTTGACTTTTTTAAAAACAGATTTACAATGCATTTATTACATTTGTAACAAAAAGTATGACAAATATAGAACAAAGAATTATTAATTTTCTATCTGCTAAGAGATTTGACATAGGAGATTCTATAACTTTTAATTAATTGACTAAACTGAATAAATACGCATTGTGTAAAAGCACTTTAAAGGACTAGAACAATGATCGTGCAATAATCTACAAGTAAGAATGTCATTTTTTAAATTGGCTGCTTCTGGCTGGGTGTGGTAATCCTAGCACTTTGGGAGGCACAGGTGGGAGGATTACTTGAGGCTAGGAGTTGGACATCAGCCTGGGCAACATAGTGAGATTGCATCTCTGCAAAAAATTAGCTGAGTGTGGTGGCACATAACTTAGTCTCAGCTGCTGGGGAGGTTGAAGTAGGAGGATCCCTTGACCCCAGGAGGTCAAGGCTGCAGTGAACTATGATTGTGTCACTGCACCTCTGCCTGGGCAACGGAGAAAGACCCTATCTCTTAAAAAAAATTGCTGCTTCATGTTCCTTTATTTGTATACAACCTAATTAGTACTACATTATTGAATATTTGTTTTCTCTGATTTTTGTAAATATTTATGTACTCTGCAATCAATAGCCTTGATAAATACATTTTTGAGGATATTTTTGAACATTTCTTTAGGAAAAAAATCCTATAGGTGAAATTACTGGGTCAAAGGCTATGTACAATTTAAAAGTATTTTTTAAAAACATGTATTGCTAAATTGCCTTCCAAAATAATTGTACAAATTTAAATTCTCACCAGCAGTGTATGAGATTGCCCATGCAAAACTTTTCAATGAAGCAAGGCCAGTTGGTCTGTAGCACTTTGGTTGCTGCAAACATTTAAGTCAAGTATTTCACAATGGAGTGCTTAGTGACCAGGTCGCACCTATTTCCTCTTTGTTACGTTGTTGCTTACTTTATTCCCAGGTCTGCTTTGGATTTTCAGGGTCCAAGGTGGCGTTGCTCAATTTTTTCTGGAGCTACTTTCTCCCTTAACTCTCTCTGCGTAAACCTTACTTCCAGATGAACTAGGGTCTCTACGTATTTATGAGACAAAGAACACAGGTTCACCATTTTCCCTCAGCAGTTACTAAGTTTCCTTATACCTTTGTCCAATTCCAGGAATTCCAGTTCCATAGTCACAGATATCAGTACTTTCAGTGTTGAAAGCGACTTTCATGGTCACCAGGCCCATCGGTCCATCCATAGCAGCCTGACTCTTGACCAAGGATCATCAAATAGCTGGATGTGGCTGGGCGTGGTGGCTCCTGCCTGTAATCCCAGCACTTGGGGAGGCTGAGGCGGGTGGATCACCTGAGGTCAGGAGCTCGAGACTAGCCTGGCCAACCTGGCAAAATCCCATCTCTACTAAAATTACAGAAAAATTAGCCAGGTATGGTGGTGGGCACCTGTAATTCCAGCTACTCAGGAGGCTGAGGCAGGAGAGTTGCTTGAATCCGGGAAGCAGAGGTTACAGTGAACTGAGATTGTGCCATTGCACTCCAGCCTGGGCAACAAGGGCAAAACTCAATCTCTAAAAAAAAAAGCTGGATGTTCATCTCTCTAGGATGTGTCTGGTACCAGTGTTGGGTCATTCTTTTTTTAAATTTATTTTTAATGTATTTTTATTTTAGAGACATAATCTTGCTATGTTGCCCAGGCTGGTCTTGAACTCCTGGCCTCAAAGTGATCCTCCTTCCTTGACCTCCCAAAGTGCTGGGATTACAGGCCTGAGCCACAGAAGCTGGTCCATTGCTGGATCTTTCAAGCTGTTATATTGAGAGCAAGTCTAGTTTCCTTAGATATTAAAAAGTTATGAAATCTTTCAAAAACACAAAAATGTAGCAAATAATGATGATACCTGTGTTCCCACCACTTGGATTTACTACATGTTAATATTCTATTATATTTACTTTAACATTCTCTCTAAAAACAGAAAGTGTTCTAAGCACAGGTGATACAGCTGCTCTTCTTCAAGGCTGACTATTCTAGGCTCTTTGTACTTCCATATAAATTAAAGAATAAAATTGTCCCATAATTTAAAAAGCCAATCTCCATTTCTGGACATTTTAGTCAATATTTTACTATTATGAGTCAAACTATAATAAACATTTTGTATGTACACATTTATGTACATTCTTAACTTCTTTCTTAGTATAAATTCCTAGGAATTGGATTGCTAGTCAATGATTAAACATACTTTCAAAGGCTTTTCAGACAAATTGTCAAACTGCCCCTCCTGAGATATATGAGAATACCCTGTTCTTTGCATTCCTGTTAACACTGGGTATTATCTTTATTTTTCTTTCTACAATAGGATAGACATAAAATGCTGTTCTATTGTAGTTATAATTTTCATTTTATTCATTGCTAAAGAAGTTAAAAATTTAATCATGCGTATTGACCCTTTAAAATAAACATGATTTTGTGATTCACCAGCTTATTTCCTTTTCTTATTTTTGTATTGGAATATTATTTTGCTGTTGATTTATAAATACTCTTTGTGTTATACATGTTGCAAATATTATCTGCATTTATTTATCTTTCAATTTTATTTCTTCTTTTCCGAAAAACAGAAGTGTAAACATAGTCAAATCTATTGGTCTTTTTTTTCCTTTGAAACAAGGTCTTGCTCTGTTACCCAGACTGGAGTGGAATAATGCAATCATAGCTCACTGCAGCCTCAAACACCGGGGCTCGGGTGGTCCTCCCACTTAACACACAGTAGCTAGGACTACAGGCACCCACCACATGCCCTGCTAATGTTTTATTTTTATTTTTGTAGAGATGGGGTCTCACTATGTTTCCCAGGCTAGTCTCAAACTCTTGGGCTCAAATGACCCTCCCATCTTGGCCTCCCAAGGATTATAGGCATAAGCCACTGTGCCTGGCTCTATTGGTCTTTTTTGTGCTTTTTGCTGTTCGTGTTAAGCTCATAAAAACTTCCCTTATCTTGAGATTATATAAATCTATTCTTATATTTTCTTCCAGTCATTTTTAATCTACTTCAAAATGTGGAATGTATTGTGAGCAAGAACTCTTAAGTTTTTTTCCCTCTCAGGCTTATTCAGCTACCCCAATGTTACTAGGCATCTCTGATGTCCCCAGGGATCTCAGATACCACTTTTATCTTATAGCAAATACTTACATACATTTTAGATTTTTTTTCTTGTACTCTATAGTCTATTTACAGCCTATCATTTTAATTAGCTAATTATTATAACTTTTGATTATTTTAACTTCATTACATATTTTAAGAACTGACGAGATGCCATTCTTGTTTTAATTTTTCTTAACTATTACTGTATATTTTAAGTTGTTTTTGTTCTAAAACCCAATACAAAAATATTTCATAATAGAAAAATAAAAGCAATGCATGCCATGGCCAATATTATATGCA
Source organism: Piliocolobus tephrosceles (assembly GCF_002776525.5). Taxonomy (NCBI): domain Eukaryota; kingdom Metazoa; phylum Chordata; class Mammalia; order Primates; family Cercopithecidae; genus Piliocolobus; species Piliocolobus tephrosceles. Next base: position 39,832,481 of record NC_045440.1, on the reverse strand, counting down.
GTCAAGAGGGTACAAAATAAAAAGTATAGGCTCTCCCTCTTCTCTGCAGTTAACACTGTTAATGTTAACACCTGTAGTTTTTTGTTAGCACAAATAATTGCTCATTTTTTCCTGATGAACTTTAGATTACTTTTTCTCATTTTAAAAATTGGAATTGCCTTAAATGTATGAGATAATTTGAGAAAGGATTGCTGTCTTTATTATTTTTGAGTCTGTGCATCTAAGAACAAATCACATCCCTTGATTTATCTGAATATCTTTTATGTACATCAGTAAAGTTTTACAGTTGTTTTCTTTTTTTTTTTTTTTCCCTGAGACAGAGTTTCACTCTTGTTGCCCAGGCTGGAGTGCAGTGGCATGATCTCGGCTCACTGCAACCTCCGCCTCCCAGGTTCAAGTGATTCTCCTGCCTCAGCCCCCCGAGTAGCTGGGATTACAGGTGTGTGTCACCACATGTGGCTAATTTTTTTTTCCTTTTGTATTTTTAGTAGAGACAGGGTTTCGCCATGTTGACCAGGTTGGTCTCGAACTCCTGACCTCAGGTGATCCACCTGCCTCGGCCTCCCAAAGTACTGGGATTACAGGTATGAGCCACCGCACCTGACCTACAGTTATTTTCATATAGGGCCTTCATATTTAAAAAGTTTATTCCTTGGGATGTTATCTTTTATTAGATTTTATTTATTTATTTGAGATAGAGTTTTGTTCTTGTTGCCTAGGCTGGAGTGCAATTGTGTGATCTTGGCTCACTGCAACCTCCACCTCCTGGGTTCAAGTGATTCTCTTGCCTTAGCTTCCTGAGTATCTGGGATTACAGGTGCCTGCCACCACATCCAGATAATTTTTGTATTTTTAGTGGAGACAGGATTTCACCATGTTGGCCAGGCTGGTCTTGAATTCCTGGCCTCCGGTGATGCACCCACCTCGGCCTCCCAAAGTGCTGGGAATACAGGCATGAGCCACTGTGCCTGGACTTTTATTAGATTTTAGAATGGTATTATTTCCTTTTATATTTTCTCACTAGTTATTGCGGTAAAGCAGGTAAACCACTGTTTTGTTGTATATTATTTTATGACTACTCATGTATGAGAATTTTAACTATTTCTGTTGTTTTATACAATCACACTACCTATGTAAATGATTTTTTCTCTTTTTTGATAGCTATATTGATATTATTTTTATACAGAAAAACACAAGTTATAATATAACAATTACTAGCGTACCTTCTTAAACAGAAATAATAGTCATGGTTTGATTACCTATTTGTTTTCGTTATCTTGTTGCAAAAGTAAAAAGCTCTAGAACAATATGAATTAATGGTGCTGAAATGGTCATATTTGGTTTTTTCTTGCCTTTTTTTTTTTTTTTTTTTTTATGTTGTTGTTTTGAGATGGAGTCGCTCTCTGTTGCCCAGGCTGGAGTGCAGTGGTACAGTCTCAGCTCCCTGCAACATCTGCCTCCCAGTTCAAGCGATTCTTGTGCCTCAGCCTCCTCAGTAGCTGGGATTACAGGTGTCTGCCACCTCCGGTCTGGCTAATTTTTGTATTTTTAGTAGAAATGGGGATTCATCATGTTGGCTAGGCTGGTCTCAAACTTCTGACCTCAAGTGATCCACCCTCCTCAGCCTCCCAAAGTGCTGGGATTCGCCACCGTGCCCGGCCGACATAATCGTTTTGATTCTACCTTTTTTTGTTTTCCAGCTGTAGACATGCAATGGCACTGGATTATTCTGTAAAGTTCTATTTTCTTTAAAAGTAATACTTTTAAATTTGGAATTAGATTTACGGAAAAGTTGCAAAAATAGTCCAGAGCTTTCCTGTATATCCCACACCCATTTTCCCCCATCGTGGTCTTACATAACCATCAAAACTAAGAATCCAACACTGGTATCTAACTATTAACTAAACTCCAGACTTTATTTGAATTTTACTATTTTTTTCCCACTAATATTCCTTTTCTACTTCAGCAACCAATCCAGGATACCATGTTGCATTTAGCTGTCATGTCTCACTGTTACCAGAAAGTGGTCCCAATTCAGACCCCAAGAGAGAGTTTTTGGACCTCAAGCAAGAAAGAATTCAGAGCAAGTCCATAGAGTAAAGTGAAAGCAAGTTTTTTAGGAATATAAAGGAATAAAGAATTGCTACTTCATAGGCAGAGCAGTGGTATGGGCTGCTTGACTGATTATACTTATAGTTATTTCTTGATTATATGTTAAAGGAGGGGTGGAGGTCAGGTGGGGTGGCTCAACGCCTGTAATCCCAGCCCTTTGGGAGGCTGAGGCAGAAGAATCGCTTGAACCTAGGAGATGAAGATTGCAGTGAGCGAAGATCGCACCACTGCCCTCCAGCCTGGGTGACAAAGTGAGACTCCATCTCCAAAAAAAAAAAGGAGGTGGATTATTCTTGAGTTTCCCAGGAGAAAGGAGGGGAATTCCTGGAACTGAGGGCTCCTCCCCTTCCTAGATCATATAGAGTAACTTCCTGATGTTGCCATGGCATTTGTAAACTGTCTTGGGGATGGTGGGAGTGTCTTTTAGCATGCTAATGCATTATAATTAGCATATAATGAACAGTGAGAACAATTGGAGGTCATTTTCCTCACCATTCTGGATTTGGTGGGTTTTGGGTCAGCTTGTTTACTCCATCCTGTTTTATCAGGAGGGTCATTGTCATTGTGACCTGTATCTTTTTTTTTTTTGATGGAGTTTTGCTCATTGCCCAGGCTGGAGTATAATGGCACAATTTTGGCTCACTGCAACCTCTGCCTTCTGGGTTCAAGTGATTTGCCTGCCTCAGCCTCCTGAGTAGCTGGGATTACAGGCACCCACCACCATGCCTGGCTAATTTTTGTATTTTTAGTAGAGAGGGGGTTTCACCATGTTGGCCAGGCTGATCTTGAACTCCTAACCTCAGGCGATCCACCTGCCTCGGCCTCCCAAAGTGCTGGGATTACAGGTGTGAGCCACCACGCCCAGCCGTGACCTGTATCTTGTGTCAACCTCCTGTCACATCCTATAACTAAGAATGCCTGACCTCCTGGGAATGCAGCCCAGCAGGTCTCAGACTGATTTTACCCAGCTGCCATTCAAGATGGAGTTGCTCTGGTTCAGACACCTCTGGCATCATTAGTGTCCTCCAATCTGTGATAGTTTCTCAGTTCTTTCTTTTCTCTTTCTTTCTTTCTTTCTTTCTTTCTTTCTTTCTTTCTTTCTTTCTTTCTTTCTTTCTTTCTTTCTTTCTTTCTTTCTTCTTTCTTTCCTTCTGTGAGACATTAGTCAAGTATTTTGTAGAATGCCCCTCAATTTGGATTTTCTCATGACTAGCTTGTGGTTTTGGGAAGACTACAGATGACAGTGTTCATCCCATCATGGGATACATGTTGTTATGACAGAGTACAGGCAATGTGAACCTTGATCATCTGGCCAAGGTAGTGTTTGCCAGGTTTCTACCCTGTAAAGTTACTTTCTCCCCCACTGATGCTTCTTGGGAAACAAATCACTAAGTCCAGCATACACTGAAGGATGAAGGGGTTGGGGGAGAGAACTGATTCTAATTAAATGAGAATCTTTCTGGTATTTTGCTATTATGATGTCGACTCTTGGTTTGTTTTAGATATTCTTGACCATGTTAGAGACTTAACTAAAGAAATGTATTTTTACATGAGCATCAGCTACCTAAATTATAATTCAGGGAAGAAATGAAAAAAATGAGTATAGGGAAAGAGAAGGGCTTTGAAGAAATTAAAACAGTAGAAAGAAAATTTACTACTTGAATTAATTCAGAGGAAGCTCATGTGAATTAGTAAAAAGTCTATGCAGAATCTTTGACTTATTCCTTTTTATCTCCCAAGGTTCTAAAAGGTGGTATCTTCTGGGAGTGCAGCAAGTGTTGGCAGAATGGAACTGAATAAACAAGTGGGTTTGTTATCCATCTCCGGAAGAATCTCTTAATTTTCTTGCCATTTAAAGTGTATGCAAGCCAGAAGCATATTTCAGGCTCCTTTTAAATCTTCTCTAAAAAGAAAGCCAGATTCAAAGGATTTGAACAGACATTTCTCCAAAGAAGATACACATGGCTAATAAGCACATGGAAAGATGCTCAAGATCATTAGCCATTAGGGAAATGCAAATCAAAACCACAGTGAGACACCACTTCCCATCCATTAGGACAGCCAGAGTCAAAAAGATAGTAACTATTGGTGAGGATGTGGAGGAACTGGAACTGGCAGGGATGCAAAATGGTACAGCTGCTTTGGCAATAGTCTGGCAGTTTCTCAAAAAGTTAAACATAGAGTTACCACATGACCCAGCAATTCCGCTTTTAGGTATATACCCAAGATAAATGAAAACGTATGTCCACACAAAAACTTGCACAAGAATGTTCATAGCAGCATTATTCATAAAAGGCCAAAACTAGAAACAATCCAGGTGTACATCAATTGATGAAAGGATAAATCAAATATGTCATAGCCACACATCAGAACATTACTGAACAATAAAAGTAAATCAACTACTGATACATGCTACAGTGTGGATGAACCTTGAAAACATCATGCTGGGCTGGGGACGGTGGCTAAGGCCAAGCATGGTGGCTCACACTTGTAATCCCAGCGCTTTGGGAGGCTGAGGTGGGTGGATCACTTGAGGTCGGGAGTTTGAGACCCACCTAGGCAACATGGTGAAACCCCATCTCTACTAAAAATACAAAAATTAGCTGGGTATGGTGTCACATGCCTGTAATCCCAGCTGCACGGGAGGCTGAGGCAGGAGAATTGCTTGAGCCTGGGAGCCGGAGATTGCAGTGAGCTAAGATTGCACCATTGTACTCCAGCCTGGGCGACAGAGCGACACTCCGTCTCAGAAAAAAAAAAAAAAAATTATGTTGGAAAAAGTCAGTCACAGAGGACCACATATTGTATGAAATGTCTGGAATAGGCACATTCACAGACAGAAAGTAGATTGGTGGTTGCCTAGGACGAAAGAATGACTGCTAATGCATGAGGGGTTTATTTTGGGGGTGATGCAAATGTTCTAAATTTGATTGTGGTGATGGTTGCACAACTCTGAGTTTACTAAAAACAATGGAATAGTAAACTTCACATTAGTGAATTGTATGGTATGTGAGTTATATCTCAATAAGGTTATTATTTTTTAGAAAAAGAGAGAACGGCAGATTTTGGAATATGGCTCCAGTTTAAACAGACACTAAGGGCGTAAATGCAAGCCACAAGTAAGCGAACAATACAGGGAGTACAGGAGGCAGTTTCAAAAACACAGGACATCACAGTTGCTCTAGAGCTGAGGATATGCTGGCCCTCACGGAGAGAGACAGTGACCTCCTGTGTGATGACTTGAGGGCTGAAGTTCCAGTATTATGTGTCGGTATTAGAAATTCCTTCTTTATTCTTTCTTTCCTTCCTTCTTTTCATCTTTTTTTTTCTTTCCCCCTCTTTCTTTCTCTTTCTTTATATCTTTATCTCTTTCTGTCTTCTTTTTCTTGACATGATCTCACTCTGTTGCCCAGGCTGGAGTGGAGTGGCATGATCATAGCTCACTGCAGCCTCGAATTCCTGGGCTTAAGTGATTCTTCTGTCTCAGCCTCCCAAATACCTGGGACTGAGCTGCACACCACCATGCACGCCACCATGCCTGGCTAATTTTTAAAAATATTTTGTAGAGAAGGGGTCTTGCTATGTTTCTCAGGCTGGTTTCCAACTCCTGGCCTCCAGGATCCTCCCACATCAGCCTCCCATAGCACTGGAATGACAGGTGAAAGTCACCTTGCCAGGCCATGAATTTAGTTCTTTAGATTACAAACCTGAAATACAAGTAATCCAATACACAGTGTAAATCCACACGTGAGCTTTTTCCGATTGACAATGAGGGCAAGCAGGGTTGGATTGAGGAGGAGACCAACCTCAGAGGGAGCCTGCAGGGATAGATGGCAGCTTGCTGTGCTCTAGAGAACTGGTGATGAGGGCGGCCAAAATGAGAGGTCCAAAGAGGCCCCACAGCCTAGCTAAGGGCTGTCCTAGGGGTCACCTCCATTCAGCCTCTGCCCTGGCCATAGCTCCATAGCTCGTCACTTTGGGATGCAGCCTTGTGGTTCCGTCTGTCTTTTTTTTTTTTTTTGAGACAAAGTCTCACTTTGTCACCCAGGCAGGAGCGCAGTGGCACAATCTCGGCTCACTGCAACCTCTGCCTCCCAGGTTCAAGTGATTCTCCCACCTCAGCCTCCCGAGTAGCTGGGATTACAGGCGCCCACCACCACGCCCAGCTAACTTTTTTTGGGTATTTTTAGTAGAGACAGGGTTTCACCATGTTGGTCAGGCTGGTCTTGAATTCCTGACCTTCAAGTGATCTGCTCACCTCGGCCTCCCAAAGTGCTGGGATTATAGGCACGAGCCACTGTGCCCGGCCATGTCCTGAACTTTCTCTATCAATTAGGAAGTGGGCTTAGGTTTTTCATGCCTATGACCCACTTTCAAATTCACTCTTATTGCCTTATTCTTTTGGCCATATTTGGGTATCACGCTGCTGTTGGAACAGAACTGCTTCCTGCCCCATTGTGGTCGTTGAATTACTCATGAGATAAAGCTCTTGTATGGTGCAGTCACTTCAGACCCTCATGCATGTAACTGCAGGTTATATCCATGCCATGTTACAGGACCCTCTCAGCTCCATGTTCTAGCCAACAGAAATTGTGTAATCGTATGTCAAAGAAATGCATTTTACATGTTGATCACTAATTGCAAGCAACATGCAAACTGGTTTGCAGGTGAGCCACATACCACTGTGTCAAAGTACACTGACTCAGAACCACTGTGCTACACAAGACACACACATGTGCATGCACGTGCACACTTACATGCACACACACTCTGTTGAAAGGACCAGTTCAGATTCAGATTTAGGTTTTCATCTGTTTTATATTAAACCTGTAATTCTTCCCATAAGCAAAGCTGGACTTTCCAGCACTCTTGTTCCTTCTCTGGACTTCAGGTTTCTTATCTAAAACTAGGAGACTGAATCTCTGGGGTTTTTCTACCTTCCATGGTTATGATTTAGGATGGGAAAGTCTGATCTCTTTAATGAGGTTGAGCTCCTTAAGGTTAGAGAAGCTAAATCATTTGTAAAGGGCTTCCCCTTCTGTAACACTGAGCAGTGTTATCTTCTGCCTTTGGGCATGGGAGGGTGGGAGAAGAGTGTTTTCAAGCTACCTCCTACTTTCCAGAACTAAAAGAAAAGTCCCTTTCTTGGTTGAGAATTGCTAATCTGGCTCTTTGCAGGAAATGCTAAGTAAGGTAGGCACTGAGTGCCAGTACTTTGACCCTGTGTACTAACATTATTTTGCACTACATGTGCCTACCGGACTTTCTTTGATAACTTAAAAAGAAATCAACTTTTATTTTATACTCAGGGATACACATGCAAATTTGTTACATGGATATATGCATGATGCTGAGGTTTGTGGTACCACTGATCCCATCACCCAGGTGGTGAGCATGGCACCCAATAGGAAATTTTTTAGCCCTTGTCCCCCGCTTCTCTCCCTGCCCCCTCTAGTAGTCCCCAGTGTGTGTTGTTGCCATTGGGTAACATTTGGATAACTTTGGCTTTTTTTCTTTCTAGATAGCATCAGAGAAATGGGAATCCCCCCAACATATTCCCATCCCCATTCTTTATTCTCTTTGTCTCAAGACAGGCTGGGATGCTGGAAGAAACCCCCCTTTTGCAGTAGAGCATCTGGGATCCATTTAGGGCTCATAGTGCATTGGCAGAAGAAAGTGACCTAGTATGCTGGCCACAACTGCATCTGTTCCCTCTGCAGGTATCAGAGGGATCACAGCCCCTCCGGTAATTGCTGGAGACGGGGTCAACAGGGCCGAAGCTTCCTTCTCCTTGGGCTCCCTCCCCGATCCCACCACATTCCCTCTTAGGAAAGGCAAATCGCCAGTCCTTTGACACCCCATCTGTCTGACTTACTGCAACTCCTCCTCCCTCTCCACTCCCACTCTGCCACCCCCATCCCAAGGGCATGGGCTCAATCAATCTCTCCCAGCACCAGGGAGAGACTGAAGTCAGACAATGGAACTGATGGCTTAGCTCCCCAGGCACCTGGACAACATCCAGGGCTCTGGACACATTCCATGACGGTGCCATCCGTCTCCTTTAGGGGTGCCTTTGCTAACCCAAACATCTGAGCAAGAAGATCCATCTTACCCTACTCCAGGGATATGGGCTAGAGGGAGCATTACATCTGCTATACCTGGTAAGAGCCAGCTCGGAGCCAATCACTGCGGGAAGACATGGGCCAGGTAGGCAGGAATAGAGAGTAGGGACAATGTGAGGGGTCTGATATTCATGGAAACCTGCTGGGGGTTGCCTAAGACATACTGACACCTCAATCCCACATTACTAAAGAAAACATTATAAGGCATATTAAAAGGCAGAAAACACATTTGAAGAGATGGAGCAAGCATCAGAACCGGACTCAGACATGGCAGGGATGTTGGAATTATCAGCCTGGGAATTTAAAACAGTTATGATTCATATGCTAAGGGCTCTAATGGAAAAAGTAGACAGCATTCAACAAAAGATGGGAAATGAGAGCAGAGAGGTGGAAATTCTGAAAAAGAACCAAAAAGAAATGCTAGAAATCAGAAGCACTATAATCCCAGCATTTTGGGAGGCCGAGGCAGGAGGATTGCTTGAGGCTAGGAGTTCAAGATGAGCCTGAGCATATAGTGAGACCCTGTCTCTACAAAAAGTTAAAAAAAAAAAAAAAAAAGCCAGATATGGTGGTGTGTTTCTGTAGTCCTAGTTACTTGAGAGGCTGAGGTGGGAGGATTGCTTGAACCTAGGAGGTCGAGGCTGTAACGAGTTATGATTGTGACACTGCACTCCAGCCTTAGCAACAGAGCAAGACCCTGTCTCTAAAAAACAAAACAAAAAAAAACTCTAAAAGAAATGAATAATGCATTTGGTGGGCACATTAGTAGGCTGGACATGGCCAAGGAAAGAATCTCTGAGCTTGAGGATATCTTTATATAAACCTCTTCAATTGAAAAGCAAAGAGAAGGAAGTAGAATGACATATTCAAGAACAGTGGGACAACTACAAAAAGTATAACGTATGTATAATGGGAATACCAAAAGGAGAAGAGAAGAAATGCAGTCTTGCATCACATACTTTGGTCAATATCATGGTGTTATCTCATGTGAGATGGTGGTCCTATGGTCCTATAAGATTTTAATGGAGCCAAAAAACTCCTATTGCTTGTGATGTGGTAGCTATCATAGTGTTGTAGTGCAACATATTGCCTTTTCTATGTTTAGATATGTTTGTTTATTTATTTATTTTTTGAGATGGAGTCTTGCTCTGTCACCTAGGCAAGATCTTGGCCCAGAGGCATGATCTCAGCTCCACTGCAACCTCCCGGGTTCACGTGATTCTTCTGCATCAACCTCCTGTGTAGATGGAATTACAGGTGCCTGCCACCATACCCAGCTAATTTTTGTATTTTTAGTAAAGATGGGTTTTCACCATGTTGGCCAGGATGGTCTCGAACTCCTGACCTCAAGTGATCTGCCTGCATTGGCCTCCCAAAGTGCTGGGATTACAGGCATGAGCCACCTCACCTAGCCTCTATGTTTAGATATGTTTAGATTCACAGATACCATTGTGTTCCAATTGCCTACAGAATTCAGTAATGTAACATGCCGTACAGGTTTGTAGCCTAGGAGCAATATGCCATGCCCTGTAGCCTAGGTGTGTAGTAGGACATTCCATCTAGATTTGTGGAAGTACACTTGGTGATATTCACACAATGATGAAATCATCAAACAATGCCTATCTCAGAATGCATCCCTATTGTTAAGCAATATATAACTGTATTTGAAGCAATAATAACTGAGAATTTCTCCATATTAATGTCAGATCCAGGAATTTCTGAAAACACCAGCAGGATAAATCCAAAAAACCCCTATACCTAGGCAATTATATTCAAACTATGAAAAATCAAAGATAAAGAAAAAATCCTGAAAAAGCCAGAGAGAAAACATTTTACCAAGAGAGAAACAAAGATAAGAATTACATCTGATTTCTCCTCCATGCAAGCAAGAAGAGAGTGTAATAAAATATTTAAAGTGTTGAGAGAAAAAACCCTACCAACCTAGAATTCTGCACCTAGAATCCTGCAAAATTATCCTTCAAGAGTAAAAAAGAAATAATAACTTTCTCAGACTAAAAAAATAAAAATAAAAAAATAAAAAATGTCCGTGCGTGGTGGCTCATGCCTGTAATCCCAGCACTTTGGGAGGCCAAGGCCAGGCGGATCACCTGAGGTCAGGGGTTCAAGACCAGCCTGGCCAACATGGTGAAACCCTGTCTCTACTAAAAATGCAAAAATTAGCCAGGCATGGTGGCATGTGCCTGTAATCCCAGCTACTTGGGAGGCTGAGGCAGCAGAATCATTTGAACCTGGGAGATGGAGGTTGCAGTGCACTGATATTGCACACTCCAGCCTGGGTGACAGAGCAAGACTCCATCTCAAAAAAAAAAAAAAAGGAAATGTTCAAAAAAGTTTTTTAGAGAGTAAGAAAAAGGTATAGGTCAGAAACTGGAATCTACATAAATAGATGTATTCATGATGCTTGGAAGAGCAGCAAAAAAGTGAAGTGAAAGTAAGATACTAAGAAACTCCACAGCTTACGCTGGTTTTGGGATACAAAACAAGGAACACATACCTTGTCCTTAAGGAACTCACATTTTTTTTTTTTTTTGAAACAGAGTCTTGGGAGGTCGCGGTGGCTCCCGCCTGTAATCCCAGCACTTCGGGAGGCCGAGGTGGGCAGATCATGAGGTCAGGAGATTGAGACCATCCTGGCTAACACGGCAAAACCCCGTTTCTACTAAAAATCCAAAAAATTAGCCGGGCATGGTGGCAGGTACCTGTCATCCCAGCTACTCGGGAGGCTGAGGCAGAAGAATAGTGTGAACCCAGGAGGCGGAGCTTGCAGTGAGCCGAGATTGCGTCACTGCACTCCAGCCTGGAAGACAGAGTGAGACTCCATCTCAAAAAAAAAAAAAAAAAAAGAAACAGTCTCGCTCTGTCGCCCAGGCTGGAGTATAGTTACGTGATCTCGGCTCACTACAGCCTCTGCCTCCTGGGTTCAGATGATTCTCCTGTCCCAGCCTCCTGAGTATTTGGGATTACAGGTGCACAACCACACCCAGCTAATTTTGGTATTTTTAGTAGAGATGGGGTTTCACCATTTTGGACAAGCTGGTCTTGAACTCCTGACTTCAGGTGATCCATCCACCTTGACCTCCCAGAGTGCTGGGATTACAGGCGTGAGCCACTGCACCCAGCCAGGAACTCACATTCTAGGAGGAAAGAAAAGAAACAGCAGAGTTCATGGGAAAACTATAGGCTTTGGGATCAGAATCCTTGAGTTCCAGGTTGCGCTCTACCGCTTAGGAGCTTTGTTTGTGATGCAAGTTACTTGACTTCTCTGATCTGTTTCCTCAGTTGAATAGGAGAGAATGAGAAGTAATGTATACACATATAAATAGAGTTCAACAAGCAAAAGTGTGGTTATCATGTGATTATTTAGATAGCTCAAATACAAGTCAGGACATGAAAATTACACAAATGAGGACCTGACAACGTGCTGAGGAAGGCAGAAGGGAGGGACCATGGTTTTTCCCACTGCAGGAGTCAGAGGCATCTTCATGGAGGCAGTGGTCAAGAGAATACAGCTCGTCTTCATTCTCCTGTCATTTAAATCAATGTCTGCTGTTTGGGCTGGGCACAATGGCTCACACCTGTAATTCCAATAATTAGAGAGGCTGAGATGGGGGGGGATCGCTTGAACTCAGGAGTTCGAGACCAGCCTGGGCAGCACAGTAAGACTATGTCTCTACAGAAAATTTAAAAATTAGCCAGGTGTCATGGCATGCACCTGTGGTTTTGGTCACAGGGGAGGCTGAGGTGAGAGGATCGCTTGAGCCCAGGAGTTCAAGGCTGCAGTGAGCTATGGATGGTGCCACTGCACTCCAGCTTGGGTGACAGAGTGAGATCCTATCTCTAATCTCTCTCTTTCTCTCTATCTACCTACCTACTGAATCTCCTATTTATTGAGGACCTTCTATGTGGCAGACATTGAACTGAATGTTTTATGTTCATGATTTCACATAATCCATCCAATAGTATTGTCAGGCAGAGATGATGATTCCAGTTTCTCAGAGGAGAAAAATGATATTCCTCAAGATTAAACAGATGCCCTGGTCGCACAGCTAGTGGATGGTGGAGCTTAGAACCCTAATCTGAATGATTGCATTCTAAAGTTTGAGGCGTGGGGTCTTAGTTTAGAGGCACGGTGCTCTTCACACTGACAATTACTCTTCATTCCAAAAGAGACTCTTCCATTTATCTTTAAGATAGTTCACAAGGGGGCAGGCTATTCTTGGAGGATCCTTGGCTCCACTCATCAGTTTCATATACTTGGCTAATTTCTGAGATTTTTAATTGAAAAGATTCAAGGCAGGACTTTTCACTCTAGTGAGGAGAACTGGAGCACAAAGCAGAAAATCCAGGCTGAAGTTTGTTGGGTGCACTCTGGAAGGGTTAGGAAAAGGCTTGCTAACTGAGAGGAGCACAGATTCCAGGGCTTGCACCAGAATCAGGCGCCAGGCACCTTGCTGGCTGGGCACCCAGGGGTCAGAATGAAATTGGGGACCCAGTAAGGTCAAGGCTCCCGTTTGAAGGTCCTGTGGCCCTGCACTAAGCAAGGATGACGAGAGCAGGTCCGGACGTCAGGGGCTTCTCACACATTCTGCCTCTAAATAAAGGTACATCCGGAAGTTGAATCCCTGGAACACCAAACGCATGGTCAAGCCCAGTCTTCCCCCGTAGGCAGCAGCATTTGATACAACCAGATTCTGGGACACAGAGAAAATGTGGGCGATCCTTTGGCGTTTCTTTAAATAATAACCTTTTGTGTTTGTGCAAACTTCATTTTAAAAGCACTTTCATAATCGCTGTTGCTGAGTCTTCACAAAGTTCCTGGTCCTGACTTTTCTGTGGAAGCAAACCGAAGTGACCTGATGAGGTGGAAATCGCTTGGGATTGGCATCAAGTGAACGTGGGGTTTGACTCTTCTTCTGGATTTAATAGCCATGACCTGGGTGACTTATTCACTCTTTTAAGTTTCAGTTTCTTTCTGTGAACAGTGAAGATTATCCTCAGGCAAGGATTACGTGACATCTGATACATCAAGTGCCACACAGTGCCTGGCCCGATGCCAACTGCTTGACAGGTGCCAGCCCCCTTCCTTTTTGCCTCGGTCCACTTCACTCCTGCTGTCTGCCCTTTCAGTCTGGCACCACCCGGCAGTTCTACCTGAACTGGGATGACCCACTGGCATGGTTGTCAAGGCAGAGTTCCTGCATGTGTCTTTTGTCACAAGGCTGGATGTGGAAGGCTGGGTAAGGTTGGTGCAGAGGCTGTCAGGAGGCCCAGGTGATCTCAGGTGCAGTGTCAGTCTCTGCTGCTCTGTGTTCCTCTCTGGTACAATGGAGGGGGACCCGTGGTGTCCTCTGGTGTGGGCATATGTGGGTGGGTTATGGGGACAAGCTGGAAGCACCATCAGCTATGAATGGAGAGGTGACAGTTACTCAATGTGTTTCTTTGTGCCTGGGTTGAGGGAGGACTGGGGCTTGACCTGCATGAGATGGGGGGAGGCTGGGACTTGACCTGCATGGGATGGGGGTGGGGGAGCTAGGATTTGGCCTGCATGGGGTTGGGAGGAAGGATAGGCACCATGTTATTCCAGGGACTTGGAGGCTGTTGTGCATAGAAGTGGTTAAAGACTGCATCTCTATATTTTGGATTCTGAGTCAGGACACATGGTCTGATACAAATAAGCTCACAGTGGAAATGGCACAGAATATGTGAAACCAGGAGCGCACCAGGAAACCCAAGACATGTGATCACTGAGCCTGTTCCATCTTCTGGGAGGAGTTGGTTATATTCATTTAGAAGTTTGTTGATGCTTTTTCTGGGAACTTGTTTATTTTCCTTTCCTCAGGGTAGACAGAAAGAAGTCAGGATAGGTGGGATAGGAACTGAGAGATTCATATATTTGTTTATTTATTTTTTTACCTTTAGGGACAAGGTCTCACTCTGTCACTCAGGCTAGAGTGTAGTGGTACAATCATAGCTCAATGTAACCTCGAACTCCTGGGCTCAAGTGATTCTCCCACCTCAGACTCGGAGTAGCTAGGACTATAGGTGCACACCACCATGCCTGGCTAATTTTTTAAAAAACGTTTTTTGTAGATACAGGGGCTCGTTATGTTGTCCAGGCTGGTCATGAACTCTGAGAGGTATATTTTTAGAGGAACAGAACCTTTTAGGCTTTCCTCCACTTTCCCCAAAATGTAGCACTTTCCCCCAAATGTAGCACTTTCCATGAGCCTCGCATCCAGATTCAGGCTGCATGTTTAAAGGCAACTTAAAAAACTCATGCAATCTTTTCTTATATTAATTTTATTGAATAACTTTTCTTTCAAAATCAAACACATCAAAGAGTAAAATGTCACTTGATATACAGTTCTTGTTATTTGAAGTAGTTATGTTGTATTAAATCACAGTGGACACTGAATTAGTGAACACTGAACCACTGCTCCTAAAAGAAATACAGGGTTAGGTTCCTGAGAGCCTCTGGTCACAGCATTTTCATCAACCAATCAGTATGTAACTTTTGTTTTATATGTGTTTCTGTTTAAAGTTGCCTTATTTAATATGTAATTGATTCATTACCACTGAATATTCACAGGGAACTCATGCCTGATCAAAGCTTACCTAATACACATATTTTCTCCATGAGACAAATCACAGCTTTCTTGCATTTAGGAACGCTAGAAAGTACTTCAAACCTACACTTGGGGGCCAGAGTGAAATCACCAAAAACATACACAAAAATGTGAAAACGTGGCACTAAAACAACTTCAGAAAGGGCATTTATTTACAGAGTAAGATCTGAAACAAGAAGGCAGAACACCATCTTATTCAACACCTGGGAATGTGGGCATTGGACAGCTTGAATTTCTCACTGTTGTGCAGGTTTCCTTGAATGACCATGAGCACCAATATGTGAGTGTTGACTTGCGGAGTACAAGGAAACTTTAGAGAGTAGGAGAATTTGCAAGCATATAATCTGTGAATAATGAGGATCAACTTGACTTTTATTCCTCCATCTTCCCTCTCCCCCACACCTCCAAGTGGTTTTGGCAAAACCAGACTTTAGGGAAGACAATTACAGAATAAATTGATAGGATTCCTTTGCTTTGGAACTTGCCTGAGGACTTAGCATTTATTTATTCATTTATTTATTTATCTACTTTTTTTTTGAAATGGAGTCTCACTCTGTTGCCCAGGCTGGAGTGCAATGGTACAATCTTGGCTCACTGCAGCCTCCACCTTGTGGGTTCCAGCAATTCTGCCTCAGCCTCCTGGGTAGCAGAGATTACAGGCACGTGCCACCATGCCTGGCTAATTTTTGTATTTTTAGTAGAGACAGGGTTTCATCATGTTGGCCAGGCTGGTCTTGAACTCCTGACCTCAAGTGATCCTCCTGTCTCAGCCTCCCAAAGTGCTGGGATTACAGGCGTGAGCCACTGCCTCTGACACTTGGCATTTATTTTAACTTTCATTTTAGGTTGATAACTAATTGAAGCCATTCTCTCTCCTCAGGTCTAGGTAAGCAATGGTACTGTCCTAGGTAAGCAATGGTATTGTCCAGCTATCTCCTTGCAAGGTGTACAAACACCTTCCAGATCTGACATGTTGTCTTCTACATTGCCTTATCTTCCTCCACGCCCTTCCCAGTCTAGCTCCAGCCATACTGAATTCCGTGTAGTTTCCTCCTGTGCATATGTGTGTTTGCATATTCTGATCTCTATGCCCAAGCTCTTTCCTGCCTGCGTTGGCTTTTCAAGTATTGCCTCCCTGTGAAGCTTTGACAGTGAAGTCCCTCCCTCTGTTCTTGATGTCCTGAGCATGCAAACTTATTTACCTTGTTTTACTTTGTTTATTTATTTTTTTGAGACAGGGTCTCATTCTGTTACCCCTGCTGGAGTGCAGTGGTGTGATCTTGGCTCACTGCAGCCTTGACAGCCTCCCGAGTAGCTGGGATTACAGGTTTGCCACTGCACACAGCTTTTTTTTTTTTTTTTTTTCTGTAGTGAGGGGGTTTCACCACGTTGCCCGGGTTGGTCTTGAACTCCTGGGTTCAAGTGATCCACCTGCCTTGGCCTCCCAAAGTGCTAGGATTACAGGCATGAGCCGTCATGCCTGGCCCCCTACCAGGCGTTTGTCTGTTTACCTGTTTGTTTTTCCCATAAGAATGTCAGCCCTTTGAGGGAAAGGACCCTCTCTCATCTTTGTCTACCAGTGCTTGGCAAGTGCCTTCATGAAAGGAGGGATAGAGGGGTGAAGGAGGAAGAGAGTGTTCCAAGATGTTGACACTTTTGCTCACGGTGGTTGAAAACACCGGTATAAGTTAATTAGGACTCATCAAAGGAAGAAAGCAAGGCATCTTATTTTTCTCTTTATTCATGCAACTATGTTCACAAGCTTAAAAAATTAGGTGTAATTTTCACAAAGGTTTAAAAAAATTAGGAGTAATTTATTGGAAATCCTTGTGTTCAGCCACATATGGTGTAAATTACAGACCTTTCATTTCACATTTCTATGAAATGTATCTGACTGATAGTGGAGAGCAATAAAGTGGAATCTTGATCTTGTGCCCAAGAAGTAATTACTATATACCCATTGCAAGTCATTTCACCTTTTGGGACCTCGGTTTCTGCAGCTGAAAAATAAAAACATTAAGAGATTACACTGGAGTGTGAGTGTTCTGTTGTTTCTATCTGCCCAGCATCCTTTCTGTCTAGGATTAGGCATGACCAGAAGAATCAGACCTGATAAATCTGTGTATTTCCTCCATCTGACCAGAATAATTGGTTCAGGAATGGACATAGGATTAAAGTCTGAAACTGTGGAACTTTTGGCCAGGTGTGGTGGCTCATGCTTCTAATTTCAGCACTTTGGGAGGCCAAGGCAGGAGAATCAGTTGAACCCAGGAGATGGAGGTTGCAGAGAGCCGAGATCACACCACTGTACTCCAGCCTGGGCGACAGAGTGAGACTCCATCTCAAAAACAAAAAACAAACAAACAAAAAAGGCAAAAACTTTTGTAGAAACTATTAGTTTAACAGGGCACATGAGATGCTATTAGTCTTCCCTCAAAATCCATTTTCTCCATCTCCCTTAGTAACAGAACTGTTGATTTTTAGCTGGGCTTGTAGCAGCCAGGAACAAAGATTACACTCCTAGTCTCCCTTACAACTAGGTGTGAGCATATGATTACATTTGACCAAGGAATTTTTTTTTTTTTTTTTTAAGAGATGGGGGTTTTCCTTTAAGAAGTGGACAAAAGACATGAACAGAGACTTCTCAAAAGAAGGCATTAATGCAGCCAACAAACATATGAAAAAAAGCTCAGCATCACTGATTATTAGAGAAATACAAATCAAAACCACAATGAGATACCATCTCATGCCAGTCAGAATGGTGACTATTAAAAAGTCTAGAAACAACAGATGCTGGCGAAGTTGCAGAGAAATGGAAACGCTTTTACACTGATGGTGGGAATGTAAATTAATTCAACCATTGTGGAAAACAGTGTGACAATTCCTCAAAGATCTAGAACCAGCAATCCTATTTGACCAAGCAATCCCATTACTGGGTATATACCCAGAGGAATATAAATCATTCTATCACAAAGATACACACATGCATATGTTCATTGCAGCACTATTCACAATAGCAAAGACATGGAATCAACACAAATGCCCATCAATGATAGACTGGATAAAGAAAATGTGGTACATATATGCCATGGAATACTATGCAGCCATAAAAAAGAATGAGACATGTCCTTTGTAGGGACATGGATGGAGCTGGAACCATTATCCTCAGCAAACTAATGCAAGAACAGAAAACCAAACACTGCATGTTCTTACTTATAAGTGGGAGCTGAACAGTGAGAACATATGGACCTAGGGAGGGGAACAACACACACTAGGGCCTGTCAGGGAGTGGGTGTGGGGAGGGAGAGCATTAGGAAAAATAGCTAATATCTTAATAGTAGTGCTTAATACCTAGATGATGGGTTGATAAGTGCAGCAAACCACCATGGCACATGTTTACCTATGTGACAAAGCTGCAGGTCCTGCACATGTACCCCAGAACTTACAAATAAAAGCGAGACAAGGTCTTGTTTTGTCACCTAGGCTGGGGTGCAGTGGTGGCATCATAACTCACTGCAGTCTTAATCTTCTGGGCTCATGTAATCCTCCTGCCTCCGCTTCCTGAGTAGCTGTGACTACAGATACATGCTACCATGCCTAGATAAATTTTTTATTTTTATTCTTTTAGTAGAGACAGGGTCTTGCTATATTGCCCAGGCTGGTCTCAAACTCCTGATCTCAAGCAATCCTCCTGCATTAACCTCCCAAAGCACTAGGATTGTAGGTGTGAGCCACCACACCCAGCCTTGACTGAGGATTTAAGAGGAAGTATTATATATTACTTCCTGAAAGTGTCCTTAAAGAAAGGTGGTGAAGTCTTTTTTCTTACCTTTTTCTTTCATGCTAGCTGGAATACAGACAAGATGGCTGGAGCTCAAGCAGCCGTATTAGACTATGAATTGGAAGTCACCCATGGCAGATAGCAAAGCAATAAAAAGAGGAAGCCTGGGCCAGGCACAGTGGCTCACTCCTGTAATCCCAGCACTTTGGGAGACTGAGGCAGGAAGATAGCTTGACCCCAGGAGTTCAATATCTGCCTGGCCAACATAGTGAGACTTTGTCTCTACAAATAATAAAAAAAAAACTTAGCAGGGCATGGTGGCACATACCTGTGGTCCCAGCTACTTGGGAGGCTGAGGTGGACATCATGTGAACCCGGGAGGTGTTGGGGCTGCGGTGAGCCATGATCACGTCACGGCACTCTGGGCTGGGTGACAGAGTGAGAACCTATTTCAAAAAAAGGGAGCCTGGATTACTGATGTTTGTGGAGCAACTACACAGCCCTGGACTGCTTACTTTGGGGTTTTGTTTATGTAACACAGAATGAACTTCTAGCTTGTTTAAATAGTTGTCACTTTGAGTTTTCTTTTACTTGGCAGCTTAACCTAATCCTGATTGATAGAGAGCTATGGGGAGGACAACCACTGGGCTTCTGAGATGACCGGCAGGAAGTCTGACCCCTCTGGATGGTCATCTTGCCACCGCATGGGAAGGAAGTTTGCCTGAATAAAGCCGACATAGAAGGAGGCAAGGTAGGAAACAGAGACTCCCTCAGCCCCTCGGATATCAATGAAGCCACTGTATCTGGCTGTGCTTGAAGCTCACAGCCTTTAACTTTTCAGTTTATGTGTGACACTACTTTTGCCTAAGTGAATTTTGTGTAAATCAGGGTCTCTCTCTTTCACAATTGAGAGTCCCATCTGATACAAATCAGCAGAACGACTTCTGCCAACAACTTCTTACTCAGAAACCCAATCATATTCAGAAGGGGCACAAAGAGCTTCTTCGGCTCAGGCAGGGTAGGAGGATGGAGCCTGAGATCTCTCAGGAATTGCTTGTTCTCCTCACAGCACAGTCTGGAAAACACAAAACTAGACGAGTCTACGATCCTGTGGAAGAACACAGCTAATTCTGAGTGTTCATTTCAAAGCAAATGCCTGCTGCTTTTCTAGAATCACTCAAAGCTGGTTATTGCATCATTGCTACTTTTTAACATCTTTTTTTTCTCCTTTGTTAGTAATGTTAACAAGGCAAGTAGACACCTTAGTTGGAACAAGCCCAGCCCTCCCTTGGCAGTTTCAACACATTCAGTGTCCTCGTCTTGAATGCTCATTCTTAATCAACATTCAGCAATCAGGTCTCTTAGTTTTAGATAATTCGTTTGTATTTTGACTTGTGAGGCTTGAGCTTAGGGTTAGCTAGATTGGCACAGACATTAACCCTCCTCTGGCTAATTCTGCCATTGTTTCAATGTCTGGCATTTGGGATTTGTTCAGTTGGTTGCTCCTTCGAACCAAGTTTCATTTGCAAGGGAGGGGATCAGATTCCAAAGCTGGATCCCATTTCCATTGCTTCAGGAGAGACTCAGAATATGGCACCAAGACCAGTTGCCTCTTCTAAGGGATCTAAGCCTCTTTGTGGAGGAAGGAGGGCATCGCCTGCCTCAGCTTCCACTCTGCGTGCAGCCTCTTTGGTGCTGGCCCGTTTACTAACCACACTGGACTGCCCTGTTGGGAAAGGAAGTGTGTTCTCTGCCCTGATCAACAAAGGGCACCTTGGATCACCATTGATCTGCTGGAATGTTGGATGCCCTCTGAGGGTGAAATGTGCATTTTCTTCTTGATCTGAGCATTGTTGACATTTTCACTGGCAGCCCAGCCTTGAAAAGCCACATCCTGGCCAGAGAAGAGCTGAAATCTCACTCAAGCACTTGCTCTAGGCGATCACTCTGGGATCCAGGGCTGAGGCTTTCATCGGGGTCATGGAAGCACTGCGATCAAGGAACACCATTCTTTCCAGTGTCGGGAAGACACAGCAATCATAAGCTGTTTCTTCCTCTTCCCAGGGCTCGAGTATACCATTGCCGCAGACCCAGGGAATGTTTAGAACTAGGCTTGGTGTCAGATCAGAGACTTGGTAGAATTTTCAGCTCTTTGTGTGAGAAAAGTGGCAGCAACATAACCATCTTAAAAGCTGCTTTGGAGCCAGGCCTAACCCAGTCAAATTGCTGTTGCTTTATCAGAAGTTGATGGTGTGAGTCTCAGCTTCAACTAGACACTCTTAAAGGGAACAGAGTTAAACCAGCACGAGTACTCCTTTCCCCAAAGGCAGAAAGATGAAGCTTGCATTTGCAACAACCCTTGAGCTGTCAGGCATACAGTACCCCTTTTATTGTTTGTAAAATTCTTTGCTCAATCAATAACCACACAAGTATTTTCTGTGTACCTGTTTTGTGCCTAGAACCATGCTTCATATTAAGGAGGTCTCGAGAATGAGGATGTTTCTGCCATGGGAGGGCCTGTGGTTTAGTGGAATGGGACACTCTTGTGATCTGGAATGAAGATAAGGCGTTCTCATGACCCTAGATTATAGCGGACGTGGGAAAGGGGGTAAAGGATTTGGTTGCTTGAGAGTAAAAGCAATAAAGTGAGATTTACTGTATTTCAAGGTCGGGCATGATGTGCTTTGGATGTGTGTCCCCTCCAAATCTCATGTTGAAATGTGAGCCCCGATGTTGGAGGTGGGCATAGTGGGAGGTGGTTGGTTCATGGGAGTGGATCTCTCATGTATGGCTTGGTGCCATCCCCCTTGGTGGAGTGAGTACTCCCTCTATTAGTTCATATCTCCTCCTCTCTTTCCATGTGATCTCTGCACTTGCCAGCTCCCTCTTTGCCTCCTGCCATGACTAGAAGCTTCCCAAGGCCTCACCAGGAGCAGATGCCAGCACCATGCTTCTTGTACAACCTACAGAACCAGAAACCAAAATAAACTTTTCTTTACAAATTACCCAGCCTCACAAATTCCTTCATAGCAATGCAAACTGACTAACACAGGCCAGGTGCAGGGGCTCACACCTGTAATCCCAGAACTTGGGAGGCCAAGGTGGGTGGATCACTTGAGGTCAGGAGTTTGAGACCAGCCTGGCCAACATGGCAAAACCCCATCTCTACTAAAAATACAGAAAGTAGCTGGGCATGGTGGTGTATGCCTGTAGTCTCAGCTACTTGGGAGGCTGAAGCAGGAGAATCGCATGAACCTAGGAGGCAGAGGTTGCAGTGAGCCGAGATCACACCACTGCACCCCAGCCTGGCTGACAGAGTAAGATTCCATTTCAAAAAACAAACAAACAAACAAACAAACACTGACTAACACGGGCAAACCCTTGATTTTGTCGTATCTCTGAATGAAAGTTTGCCAGACAGACCTTCTAGCAGGAATTTCAGTTTCCTGAGAACAGGGTCTTTCTTGGACTTGTTTACAGTTGTGTCTTCTGGGTCCAGTGAAATGCCTAAGTGGTAGACATTTGATAAATATTCACTACATGAGTTAATCGGAGGCTGGGTGCTGTGGCTCATGCCTCTAATTCCAGTTCTTTGGAAGGCGGAGGTGGGAGGATCGCTTGAGCCTAGAGTTCAAGACCAGCCTGGGCAACACAGCCAGACTTTCTACAAAAATTTTTAAAAATTAGCCAGGCCTGGTGGTGTGTACCTGTAGTCCCAGCTGCCTGGGGAGCTAAGGCAGAAGGATAGCTTGAGACCAGAAGTTTGAGGGTGCAGTGAGCTATGATTGTACCAGTACACTTCACCTGGAGTGATTCTGTCTCAAAAAGAAAAAAAAAGTTAATAAGAGACTGAGGTGGACATGGTACAAGGCCCCCCATTCCCATAGACTGCCTTTGCATTTATTTCTGAATGAGTTTTGGGAAGGGGATGACCTCTTTCTGCTGTATCTCTAGGAGCTAGGTGAGGGCTCCAGGGATAAGCAAAAGGTGTCCCAGCATCTTGGCATATATTTCCAGACACTCTCCCCTCCGTTGCTCATCAGAGGGGCCCTCTGAGAGATTTCCAGAAAACTTATGGAGAGTCAAGCATTTGCTTATCTCTGGGAGGCATATACATTCCCCTTTGCTGTCTCTGAAGGTTGTTATCTGAAAACTGTCTAGACTTTAGATTCAAGCTGGGCAGGAGAAGGGCAATGAAATACTTCTCCACTTGGGGGTGGGGCTGGACACGATGAAATATTTCCACTGCTGACCTGTGGGGCTGACTCCCTGCACAGTCAGCTTGAGGCCCCACAACTCGGGGCATGGGGTTTGTCAGTGTCTCAGTGCCGTCCCATCCGGGAGAGACTGTATATTGCTTGGCTTGCACAAATAGTTTTTTTTGCAATAAACTTTTCAATTTGGGTAAAGAGGGAGCAGGAAAGGCCTTTCATCTTGTCTTTTGTGTGGTATCTGTGATGGGGTTAGGGTGACTGCTCCAAACTGATTAGAGAGCATTTCGGTGGGATGGTGGGAGGTGGATTCCAGCCTTGTTTTGGATCCATGTCTAACTTTTTTTTTTTTGTTAAAGAAAAAAAAAATCTCCTTTCATCCCAAAGCTCAACATGCGAGCATCCAGCCAAAAGTACATTTTTTTTTTTTTTTTGCAGTTTATTAAATATGTTGCCTCTTAGATCTTACATTAAAATCTATTTCCTTTTTGCAGGGGACAAGTTGAAACCAGAAAACTTGCCTTATAATTTTTCCACTTTGATTCTGCTGCTTGCAAAGGGCACCTCCAGTCCTCCCGTTGCAATAGGGAGTTGCTCCTTAGGAAGGGAGTTAACTCTTGTTTTACCACCCATTGGGGATGGGAGGAGCAGCTGGCCTTCCTTCATCACTGGACCCAGCCTGACCTCCCCTCACTGCACAGCTTTGACTCAGCATCAGTCAACTGAGTTAGGGGAGCATGCTGGCTGTACAAGTTAAGGTAAATCAAACTCTTTCTTAATCTACTCCACCATCAAATAGGCATTGTGATCTGCTGGTTTAGATCCAGAAGGGATTCTCCCTGCTCTGGGGTCTGCCTTGAGCTCTCCAGCCCTGTGTTGTCTCTTCCACCTGATTCCTTGGGCATCTGTCTTACAGCAACACGCACTTCAAGGTCCTAGAAATCTCCATTAAGAAGAGAACTCATTGTGTCCCAAGGCAGCCCATCCCAGTGCAGACCTCTCTAATTGTTAAGATGTTTTTCCTCATGTTGGGTTGGTCGGTCCTGCTCCTATGCATTGGTCTCTGCCCTGGCAGCTGGAGAAACCGAATTTAATTCAAATCAGCTTCCCATGGTGTATTACTCCGTTTTCATGCTGCTGATATACCTGAGACTGGTAATTATAAAGGAAAAGAGGTTTAATGGACTCACAGTTCCACGTGGCTGGGGAGGCTTCACAATCATGGTGGAAGGCGAAAGGCATGTCTTCCATGGTGGCAGACAAGAGAATAGGAATCGAGTGCAACAGTTTTCCCCTTACAAAACCATCAGATGTTTTGAGACTTACTTACTACCATGAGAACAGTGTTGGGGAAACCACCCCTATGATTCAGTTATCTCCCACTGGGTCCCTCCTGCAACACATAAGAATTACAGGAGCTACAATTCAAGGTGAGATTTGGGTGGGGACACAGCCAAACCATATCACATGGGGAAGGGTAGGGATGCTGATTGAGACCTCAGGATGGGAACTTGGGCCCAGTGGGCCCAGAGTTGGCAATTTTTCAAGAGAAGCTCAAAATTCACATTTTCAATGTGAACTCTCACTTTCTAAATGCTGACAACTCATTTTTAAAAATTAGCATAGAACAGCAAACAATTCACAGCTTCAGGTCAGGAACAGCCTCTTGGGTCCTCACTTCGTGATAGAAACACGAAGATCAGCGATTGCAGGCTGAGAACTGTGTACAGTTCTGGAATCTTTGGATTTTGCTAATTTCTGTTTCCCTGGACTAGTTAGCATGCAGTTCTTACAGTGTTCATATTCATGGAGGAAGGGTAGAGAGAGAAGGGTAGAGAAAAGCTGGTGTCGAGGAGGGCAGCTTCAGGTGCTGGTGTGGGTGGAAGAGCCTAGGAGGAGAGGATGTAGGCAGAGAACCAGTGCCCCTAGCAGGGAAGAAAACAGAATACAGAGGCCAGCCTGGCTGCGGAAGAGAGAGGTCCTGAGAGTCCTGAGAGTCCTGAGGTCCTCTTGAGCCTCAGGAAGATGGCAGCCTCCTGCACTTGTTGGGCTGGGGAGACAGGAGCTAACTGGGCAGGCCCTGGGGCCAGGGATGGAGAGGCAGTTCATGGGCAGGTGGTGGAGGTGGGACCAGTTGGAGGGGAGGTGAGAGCGGGATTCTCTGAATTCAGAGCTGAAGGAGCAGCTATATTATGGGGCTCATTGAGAGTGTTATTTTTTGAGTGTTTTCTTGCTGATGCCTTGGCTAAGATAACGCTCTTTCTCAATCTTTATTATGTGGGCACATGGGCATTTTTACCTTCGCTCTTTATACCCATCATGTACTAAGCCCTTCAAGAATGTCTGAAGAATGAATAAACACGTGGATGTGTACACTGTGAATGTCTTTTTGTGTGAAACGTGTAGCCTTGGTGGAGGAGGAGGACTGCACATCTTCCTCAGGAACCCTGAGGTGTCAGCTGGGGCTCTCAGAACTTTAGCCTTCGTGAGGGTTCACTGCCACCTCCCCCAACCCCCCATGCTGGGAGACAGTCAAGAGCTGTCAGTCTGGTTTTGGGGCACCAGGTTTAAACCTCTAAACAAACAGGAGGAACTGTGGCATTCCTGGGCATTCGTGCAGAGAAAGTAGCCAAGTAGGAAAAAGTTACTGAAAAGTTACAGAATGGATATCAATCTTGGAGACAGCAGAGAAGCATGGTGTGGGCTTACTGGCTGTGGTAAGGATGGGTGGTGTTAGATCAATCCCTTGGGGATTTTCTTAAGTCCCCAAAGGAACGGAGAAGCAAGGAGAAAGGCCTGATGGTCTCAATGGGCTGAAAGGGCTGTGATGGCTTGGAAAGACTTGGTCTGGACTCAAAACAGTGGACAGACGCAGGCAGCAGGGGAGGGCGCGGGAAGGACAGCCACTGTTGGGAGAAGAAAGCTGGCTTGCTGCCTAGAAAGCAAACTGAGTGCCCGTGGCCAATCTGCTGGAGGCTGGGCCCAAAGTCTCAGATTATGCCTGGGTCTTTTAGGAGTAGGGGAAACACGTGTATTACTATTTGACATCATCTATCTCATCTATCTATCTATCTATCTATCTATCTATCTATCTATCTATCTATCTATCT
>NC_045440.1:39723480-39806488 GCF_002776525.5 Piliocolobus tephrosceles | reverse complement strand
TCTATCTATCTATCTATCTATCTATCTATCTATCTATCTATCTATCTTCTATCTTCCACCCATCCATGTATATATTTATCTACCTATCTATCCATTCTTTTGTATACACATACATATCTATTATATAAAAATAAATTAATATACTGAAAATTCATAATGGCCATGCCTATTTGCAAATCTAAGAAATAATTTCATCACATTCCAGAAAGTGCCAAGGCGATGAGGTGTAGATTTAAAAATGTGGCATTTTCCCATGACTTTGGGGGTGCTCTTTAGATTTTTCCCAACTTCTGCCCTTCATTCTTTAATTAATTTTCTTCCTTCTGAGAAAAAGCATTCTTAAATGTGCAGTGCATTCTTAAGTTATTTTAAGGTAAAAGAAGATGGTGTGAAAAGAGACAAAAAGGAATGTTCCCTCACAGAACTTATCTGTTTCAAAGGTATTTGAAATTCCCAAGGTTGATACTGCAATGTGGCTTCTCATTTGCGCTGTTGGAAGAGAAAAGGCTTTGGGGTCCCCCAGCTGGCTCAGCCCTGGAAGAGTCAGGAGCTCATCTTTTGTGCTGAACTTCAGTGCCTGCCCACCTGGGTTCTGAGCAGGCAGCTCTGGGGTGGGGGCCAGGACCTTAGGAGACATCTTCTTCCTCTTCCCTCTCTTCCTACTCCTCTTCCTTCTCCTCCTCCAGACAGTTGGTCATGATCCTGCCAAACCAGCCAAGTCTGCTTTCTAAGAAAGGGACACGGAGCTTCCCTTGGGAGGAAGCCATGGGCCTTGCACAAAAGAATCCTGGCCACAGGGGGCCGGCTGGGCAGGACCCAGCCACAGGATGTGCATCTTGAAAAAAAAAACAAAAACCCTAAAGCCTCCAAGAAATATAATTTTAGCAATGTTATTTTCTAGTGATCGTAGAAATGTCATAATCATGTCTCTTCCCCAAGGCAGAAAATAGAAACCTTGACATGAAGGGAGTGATCTGTAGGCTTTTCGGACAAATTGGCACCCGCTGGTCTCTCCTCTTCCCTCTTCATCTGCTCCACACGTTTTGGCATTTAACTCCACTCTGCTCCAAATGATTCTCTAGTTTCATGCGTGGATGTCTTGTCTTCCCCACTAACCTGGTGTCTCTTCTTTCTGATGTCAGTTTCTTTCTGTAGACTGGCCCTGTTCTGCCCTGATCCAAGGAGAACCCTAGTCTGTGGTGGACCTGCTGGTGTTTGGGGACCCCTGAGTGCCCCAGGAGCCTGCTTGAACTCCACAGCCATGGCCAGGCTGTGTCTTGGCTCTGGGCTTTGTCCACTGGGATGGAAGCCTTCCCCGAGCCCGGCCTGATCATCATACCACCTTACTCCTGCCAGCTCCTAGGTGTCCCTGGATCCTCATGCTGGTCTTTCTGTATTGACTTCCACATTACTGCCTCTCGTCTGACGCCAAGAAGCACTGTGGCTTCCGAGATGCTGCTGCATGGCTCTGCCCTGCTCTTGGGGCTCTAAGCCCTGGGCGTCAGCTTGACTCAGATCTAACCCCAGTTGACGATGCTCAGTGGACTCTGTGATTCTGACCCTGATCCCACTTTGGCAAGGGTTGGATCTCCTGTTCTGGCCAATTCTCTCCTCCATTTCTACCCCATGCCCACGTGGGTTCTTTTCTGCCCTCCTGTCGTCTCTGTGTAGGCTGCATCAATCTTATTATTATTATTCCTAATGGTCCTTAGCATTCTGCTGAGAATTCAGCAATGTTTGTGAAATTAAACCAATGTTGCCCAAAATATGATTGTTTTTAGAGTTAGGCAACAGTAGGTATGAAGGAGAGAGACAGCCCCCAGGGAATAAAAAACAAGCTGAGCCGTGAGGCTAGTGATGTGATGAGCAGAAAAAGCCGAGCCTTCTCCTAAGGAGGGCAAAGCAGCTTGCCGTCCTCTGCAACAGGCTGTGACTTAGAGAGAAGGAAAACAGCTCACCTGAGCCACACTGAGCAGCAAGCAGTAACTGCTTATGTTGTGACAACCTGCAACCAAAAATCATGGGGTTTTGTAGCAGTCGGGGTCCTCTGGAGAGATAGAAGCAATGGGATGAATAGAGAGATAGAGAGATGGGTAAATAAATAGAGATATAGATAGATAGATAGATAGATAGATAGATAGATAGATAGATAGATGAGAGAGGAATTATTAGAAGGATTGGCTCATGCCATTATGGAGGCTGAGAAGGCCTCCATAAGGAGGCCATGAAGGCCATTTGTGACCTGGAGAATCTGGGATGCCAGTGCCATGGTTCAGTCCAAGTCTGGAGGCCTCAGAGCCAGAGAAGCCCATGGTGTAACTTCTGGTCTGAGGCCAGAGGCCTGAGGATCCACAGGGCCACTGGTGTAAGTCCTGGAGTCCACAAGCCAGAAAGCCTGGAGTTCTAATGTCCAAGGACAGAAAAGAAGAGTGTATCGCAGCTGCACGAGAGAGAGAAAGTTGCCCATTTGTTCTACCTGGGCCCCCAGCTGATAGGGATGAATTGGTGATCTGCGTTCACCCACATTGAGGGCAGATCCCCACTCAGTCCACTGACTCACTTGCCAGTGTCTTCCGGAAATACCTGTATGGACACATCCAGAAACAATGCTTTACCAGCTTTCTAAGTATTCCTAACCCAGTCAAGTGGACACCTAAACTTAACCATCATAGGCTTGGATTAAGCAGGTTCTTCAAAGAAACAGAACCAAATAGTGTGTGTGTGTGTGTATGTATGTATGTATGTATGTATGTATCTATCTATCTATCAATCAATCATAGGAATTGGCTCACAGGATTATGGAGGCTGAGAAGTCCCAAAATCTGCTGTCTGCAAACTGGAGAACCCAGAAAGCCAATGCTATGATTTAATCTGAATCTGAAGGCCTGAGAACCAGGGGAGCTGATGATGTGAGTCCCAGTCCGAGTTCAAAGGCCCAAGAACCAGGAACACCAACGTCCAAGGGCAGGATGAGATCGATGTTTTTCAGCACAAGGAGAAAGAGAGAGATAGAGAGAGGGAGAGAGAATGAATCCTTCCTTTTTCTGCCTTTTGGTTCTATTCAGACCCTAAGTAGATTGGATGGTGCCTACCCACGTTGGTGGGGGGACCATCTGCTTTCCTCAGTTCACCAATTCAGGAGCGAATCTCTTCCAGACTTCCCTCAAACACACACAAGGAAATAATATTTTACCAGCTGTCTGGTACCTTCATCCACTCACGTTAATACATGAAAGTAACTATCGCCAGACCATCCTTTATCAACTTGGCACCTGGATGCATCTTCTTAAGCCATACTTAATCTCCAGATAAAGTTAATAACAAGGCCATAATCCTACCTGACTCGATACAACTAGCCTGCATAGAAGTGAAAACACACTAACCCCTTCCCCAGCAGAGGAGGTAAAGTTTTTGAGTAATGATTATTCTTCTACTGATATCTCATAACTTAAGTATTATGATGTAAAATTAACAGTACTTAAATAGTGGTGTAAAGTCAACACATCTTATGTTACATTATAAGGGAATCAGAGAGAAAACTATATTAGCTTGATACATGTACCTATGCACACAAACACATTCTTTTTTTTTTTTTTTTTTTGAGATAGGGTCTTGCTCTGTCACCCAGGCTGTGTGTAGTGGCAAAATCTCGGCTCACTGCAACCTTCACCTCCTGGGTTCAAGTGATTCTCCTGCCTCAGCCTCCCTAGTAGCTGGGATTACAGGTGCCCGCCACCACGCCTGGCTACTTTTTGTATTTTTAGTAGAGATGGGGTTTCACCACGTTGGCCAGGCTGGTCACGAACTCCTGACCTCAGGTGATCCACCCTCCTTGGCCTCCCAAAGTGTTGGGATTACATGCGTGAGCCACTGTGCCCGGCCAATAAACATATTCCTAACAAAATATTGAGAAAATAGGACAATTACAGTGTTTATTTCTGTAACTGATGATGTGGTTGTAGCTGGTATTTATAGCACTTTCTTCTACTACCCATTCTGTATTCCTTTTGCCTTCAGCAAGCACCTTAGCTGGTTGTGATTCTTTACCTGATAGGGTGACCCAAACTTTCAGTCCTGAAGAGTCTGGGCCATTTGGGTTTGGCCAATCTAGGCCAATTTGTCTAGATTGGATTGTTGTAGTTTCCCACTGACCTTAATCACGGGGTATGTAAATACTAAGAGATACCCTAAGGGATCTCCTGTATTCCAGACATGCTCTTCCTTACCTCCATTGTGGAGTAGTTGGCCAATTTCCCTTTGGTGCTCTAAATCAATGACCCCAGCTAACACCGTAACTTCCTTTGCCTATTGACTCAGAGGCATGGGATGTCCAAAGTGGCTGGGTGGCATGTTAACTTTCAGCTCAGTGGAATCATTGTTGTTTCTCCTGGTGGAAGCGTTCCTCCCTCTGGAACTAAGAACTCTAGGCCAACAGAACATCCAGTTTTGGAAAGAAGGGTGATCTTGGAAGTGTGCATATAATTTGCTCCCTTTTCTCCTTGAACCAAGGAAAGCCCCTCTTACATGAGAGTTTTCATGTCCGCAACTGAATCTACTATATTACAAAAAATTGGAAGAGTCAAAAATGTCAGAAGAGTCTGTTCTTGTTTTCTTTCCATTGGAAAGAGGGTGGACAGAGCTCGGGGAGGTGCACAGCTGCAGCGTGGGCATTAGCAGCCTGTTCTGCGGGAGGCACGGGTGCTGCTCGCTCCCGGCTTCTGAGTAGGCTGAGACCACTCTCTTCCTTTTCATTCCCACTGGGCAAGAGCCTTGGGACAGCTCTCTGAAGAAAAAAACAAACCTTTTCTGCATGTATAATTGATATAAATTTAATTATACTGTACTTTTTATTTCATGTGTATGTGTACATGAGATTACATGTACACTCCCTTTCTCCCTTTTCTTTTGCTTGTCTCCCTTTTCTGTCCCCCCCACCCCATGTCCCCAGTTACATCAGGTCTCCCCAACCCCATGTGATCCTTTTTTTTTTTTTTTCTGAGACAGGGTCTCACTCTATCACCCAGGCTGGAGTGCGGTGGCACAGTCTCGGCTCACTGCAACATCTGCCTCCTGAGTTCAAGCGATTCTCCTGCCTCAGTCTCCCAAGTAGTTGTGATTACAGGCACGTGCCACCACTCCCGGTTAATTTTTGTATTTTTAGTAGAGATGGGATTTTGCTTTGTTGGCCAGGCTGGTCTCAAACTCCTGACCCTAGGTGATCCACCCACCTCAGCCTCCCAAAGTGCTGGGATTATAGGCATGAACCGCCATACTTGTCCTCCCAAGGTAATCTTATATTAACAACCTGTAATGTGTTCTTCCATATTTTTTCCTATTAGTTTAATCTCATGTACACACACACACACACGCAAATACTCATAGAAGCTTTTCTGATTAATTTTACAGTTGGAATCATATACACTTTTCTGCATGTTGCTTTTCTCACTTAAAAATGTCCTGCAAAAATCTTTCCAAATCAATGGATGTAGTTCACGCATTCCCAATGGGAGTGACAGCGTGCCCAGAGAGGGTGAAAATTGCTTCTCAGAGGATGTATGAAAAAAAGTACTGTTTTTTCAAATGTATAAATCACAGAGACACATACAGTACCTAAATAGATATGCTGTATGTTTCTGTATGTTTGTGGTATTAAAATTCCATGGAGGAGGAATCAGGGGGAAAATGTCTAAGGAGGCTCTTGGAAGGTGATAATAGAAAAAGGCTGAGAAACACTGGTATCACCTTTTACACTTTTGAAAGTGGCCGCATAGTATTTCCTGGTGAGTCTGCACCCTGACTGACTGCAGCGCCCCCTGGTGGAAGGGCAGTCACTTTGTTTCCGGGGTTTTCTCCAGTATGAACATGGTGCAGTAACCCTTCTTGCCGATGCCTTTCACATTGGTGATTGTGTTTCTGTGGGACCCATCCTCATGAGCAGAATTGCTGGGTTGAAGGGATATGTATTTTATTTTATTTTATTTATTATTATTATTATTATTACTATTTTCAGATGGAGTCTTGCTCTGTCTCCCAGGCTGGAGTGCAATGGTACAATCTTGGCTCACTGCAATCTCCGCCTCCTGGGTTCAAACAATTCTCCTGCCTCAGCTTCCAGAGTAGCTGGGACTACAGGCGCCTGCTATCACACCTGGCTAATTTTTGTAGTTTTAGTAGAGGAGGGGTTTTGCCATGTTGGCCAGGCTGGTCTCGAATGCCTGACCTCAGGTTATCTGCCTAACTCAGTCTCCCAGAGTGCTGGAATTACAGGCGTGAGCCACCGCGCCCAGCCAGAATATGTATTTAAAACTTTAAAATAAAAATAAAAAAAACTTTTACATCGTCAGATCACCTTCCATAAAGCTGTAACACTTCACACTTCAAGGAACAAGATATGAAAGCACCCTTTCCCCTACATCCCTACTGGCAATAGGTGTTACAGCACTTTATGAGTTTTTTATAGTTTGATGGGTATAACATAAAATCTTGTTATGTAAACTTATACTTCCCTAACTACTAGTGAATTTGACCACCTTTTAAATATGCTTACTGGTCATTTGGACTTGCTTTTTTCCATATTGCCTGTTTATATCCTTTGACCAATTTTTATTTTTTTGAGATAGAATCACTCTGTCACCCAGGCTGGAGTGCAGTGGCATGATCTCAGGTCACCGTGATCTCCTTCTTCCAGGTTCAAGCAATTCTCATGCCTCTGTGGCCCAAGTGGACGCAATTACAGGTGTGTGCCACCAAATCTGGCTAATTTGTTTTGTATTTTTAGTAGAGAGGCCGAGATGGGTGGATCACTTGAGGTTTGGGAGTTCAAGACCAGCCTTACCAACATGGCGAAACCCTGTCTCTACCAAAAATACAATAATTAGGTCTGTGATCCATATTGAGTTAGTTTCTGGGTATACTATAAGGTAGGATCCTAGGTTTGTTATTATTTTTTCCATATGAATATCAAGTATTCTAGGATAATTTATTGGATTATTATTTCCTCTCCTCACTGAAGTGCTTTGGCATCATTGTTGAAAATCAAATGATGGTACAGGTATGGTTCTATTCTGGGCTCATTTTTTCTTTTTCTATTATCTATTTGTCAGTTCTTATGCCAGTACTACCCTGTCTTGATTAGTGTAATTTTATAATAAGTCTTGAACTCAAGTCATGTAAAATTTTGGCCTATTTTTTTTTTTAAAGATTGCTTTGGCTATTCCAGGCTTCTGCATTTTCATATAAATTTAAGAATTAACTATTTGATTTGTTAAAAAAAAAAAACCAAAAAAACGCTCTCTGAAATTATGATTAGAATTGCATTAAATCCATAGATGAATTTGGAGAGAATTGACACCTAAAAGTACTGAGTTTTTGGCTAGGCATGGTGGCTCATGACTGTAATCCCAGCAATTTGGGAGGTTGAGGCAAAGGGATCACTTGAGGCCAGGAGTTCAAGACCAGGCTGGCCAACAAAGTAAGACCCCCATCTCTACCAAAAAAAAAAAAAAAAAAAAAAAAAAAATTAGTTGAGCACAGTGGCATATGCCTGCAGTCCTAGCTGCTCTGGAGGCTGAGGTGGGAGGATTGTTTGAACCCAGGAGTTTGAGGTTGCAGTGAGCTCAAAAATAAAATAAAATAAAAGTATTGAGTTTTCCCGTCTAGAAATGTAATGCATTTCCTTCTTTAAGTCTTCTTGAATTTCTCTCAGCAATGTTACATAGTTTTCAGCAAACAGGTCATGTACATCTTTGGTTAAATTTATTTCTGTGCATTTTATGTTTCTTGGTATGATTGTAAATGGAATTTTCAATTTTTTATTTTCGTACTGATTGATGCTAGGATATAAAAATACAGTTGTTAGGCCAGAGTTTATAAAAGGATAGCCTGACTTTCTACATCTGAGTCCAATCAGGAGAAGGCAACCACACAATAATTTCAACAGGGAAAGTTTAATATTAAAAATTTAAAAATTATTCACTATGCCAAGGGATTAGAATAATGAGAGATTGGCTAGTAAGAAGTAAAAAACTTCTGGGTTTTTTTTTTTTTTTTTTTGAGATGGAGTCTCATTCCGTTGCCCAGGCTGGAGTGCAGTGGTACCGTCTTGGCTCACTGCAACCTCCGCTTCCTGGGTTCAAGCGATTCTCCTGCCTCAGCCTCCTGAGTAGCTGGGACTACCGGTGCCCAACATCTTGCTTGGCTAATTTTTGTATTTTTAGTAGAGACAGGGTTTCATCATGTTGACCAGGCTAGTCTCGCATTTCTGACCTCAAATGATCTACCCGCCTTGGCCTCCCAAACTGCTGAGATTACAGGTGTGAGCCTCTGCGCCCGGCTGGATTTTTGTGGATTCTCTTTATCAGTTTGAGGAAGAACTTCCAGGGTGTTAGAGCTGTGCAGGCGTTCCCAGGCAAACTGTGAGACTAAGGGCTTTTTTGAGGACTCTTTGAATTTGTGCTTTTGGGGTCATTTTTGGCCTCTGAGGAATTTCTTTATGCTCCCGCCAGCTCAGTGAAGGTTTTTTTTTGAGTCTTGCTCTGTCGCCCCAGCTGGAATGCAGTGGCACAATCTCGGCTCACTGCAACCTCTGTCCCCCAGGTTCAAGCGATTCTCCTGCCTCAGCCTCCCGAGTAGCTGGGATTACAGATGCCCACCACAACACCCAGCTAATTTTTGTATTTTTAGTAGATACAGGGTTTTACCATATTGGCCAGGCCGGTTTCAAACTCTTGACCTTGTGATCCACCCACCTCGGCCTCCCAAAGTGCTGGGATTTACAGGCGTGAGCCACCATTCCCAGCCTCAGTGAGGGTTTTTTGAATGACATTTTATTTCACCCAGAATTTTAATGTATTTTGTATTGAAAGGAATTTTTTCAAAAGCTCAACCCATCTGCCATATGCAGAGGCCACTGGAAACAGAAGCCCCTAGAGAGATTTTAGGGCTGAAGGGGCTTTTAAGATTAATCTAATCCAATGCTTTAATTTTATTGATTAGTAAATCAAGGCCCTAAGAATTTATTTGAACTCATTTGACTCACCCAGTGTCTCACATTGTACAAGCAAAAGTAGCAGTTCTCCAGCCTGGGACTTCTCTAAATCTAGTGTTCATTTTTCTATATGAGGGTCAGCAAGCTATGGCCTGAGAGGCAATTTGGTTTGCTACCTATCTTTATATGACCGGTGGGCCAATATTTTTTTTTCATTTTTAAGCAGTTGGAAAAATATCAAAATAATATTTTGTGATATATAAAAATTATATGAAATCCAAATTTCAGTGTCTGTAAAGCCTTATTGAACACAGTCACACTCATTCATTTATGTGTTATCTATGGTTGACTTTGTGCTATGATGGTAAGATTACACCGTTGTGACAGAAACTGCATGGCTCCAAAATCCTAAATATTTACTACCTGGCCCTTTACCGGAAAGTTGCTCAATACCTTCCCTATGTCACACATTATTTTTACTCTTGTTGATGTCAAAACATCAAATTCTTAATTGGGCCTCCAGGGGGAGATTGTGTGGAGTGTCCTCGGTTGGGATTTGGTTTGGCTTTGAGTTCCACCAGGTCCCATGGTTCTAGGAAGACTCTGGCATTTGCACAATATGTTTCAAAGCATGTACCTATATTCAAAGGTCCTGGCCAGGTGGGGTGGCTCACGCCTGTAATCCCAGCACTTTGGGAGGCCGAGGTGGGCAGATCACCTGAGGTCAGGAGTTTGAGATCAGCCTGACAAACATGGAGAAACCCTGTCTCTTCTAAAAAATACAAAATTAGCGGGGTGTGGCAGTGCATGCCTATAATCTCAGCTACTCGAGAGGCTGAGACAGGAGAATCGCGTGAACCCAGGAGGCGGAGGCTGTGGTGAGCCAAGATCGCTCCATTGCGCTCCAGCCTGGGCAACAAGAGCGAAACTCTGTTTCAAAAAAAAAAAGAAAAAAGAATAAAAGGTCCTGTAACTCCACGTGAAATGTGCATGGGAAACATGAAAGACATATGTGCAGCATAATGGAAATGCAGCTGAAAACCCCATATGGTCAGGCGCGGAGGCTCATGCCAGTAATCCCAGCACATTGGGAGGCCAAGGCAGGCAGATCACCTGAGGTCAGGAGTTTGAGACCAGCCTGGCCAACATGAAGAAATCATGTCTCTACTAAAAATTCAAAAATTAGCCGGGCATGGTGGCACGTGCTTGTAGTCCCAGCTACTCGGGAGGTTGAGGCAGGAGAATTGCTTGAACCTGGGAGGTGGAGGTTACCATGAGCGAGATCACACCCCTGCACTCAGGCCTAGGTGACACAGTGAGACTCCATCTCAAAAACAAAAACAAAAACAAAAAAGCAAAAAACCCGTATGATCCAATATGAAAATTAAAATCAGTCTTCATTGTGGCTCAGCAAATGCAGAGGAGGGAATTGCTTTGAGTTGTCATTGAGAGGGGATTTAGAGAACGTCTTGGTCAGATTTTGTCGGTAAAGAAATCAAAGGCCCATAGAATTCTTCTGTGAACAAAGTTTCTGTCTTTTTAGAACTTAAAATTCTAATGAAGAATGACAGATCAAATATATATATTTATCTAATTATCATATTATATATTATAATGTAATTATAATTACTAAATGGCTACTACATTTGTTTTGCTTCATTTTAAAGTGATTCTGTCAAGTGACCTCTTGATAGAATCCCACGCCAGCACTAACTGCGTCCCTTCTCACTCATGAGCCTTCTCTAAGCAGTACTTTGTTATTCAAAATAAAGTAATTGAGAGAGAACCCCACAATGAGGGACTTTGTAAAGAGTTGAATGTAAGGTAACTTCTTTTTTCCTGAGGGATGCTTTGGGACAAAATGTTGCCTTATATTTAGGCTCATTTAGTCTTGCCTTGCAACATTACTATAACAGAAAGCAGAGTTTCAGATGCTTTTGGGAATGATGTGTGACTATATTGCTGTCATTCCTATGTAAAAGCAAATTGCTTTTTCTCTTTCTTGCTGCTAGGGTATAAAAGATTGTATTTGCTAAATCAAGTGTCAGAGGCTGTATTGATCTGTTCTGGTAAAGATGGCACACCAACAGTTTTAATTGAGTCTACTACTTGGTTAGGTTTATAGCAATGTATCTGCCATAATTAATCTGATTTATTTAGGGGTCATATAAATAATTAAACAAGGATATGATGACAACCACTTTTCTGAAATCTTTAAGTCTTTGGTGATGATGCCAATGTCTGCAATTCCTTCTAACATGATGCTTTGCCTCCCTCTGATTAATGGTCTTGTTGGGAGTGGGAACAGTTTCAGGAGCTTCTACTTGGCTCTTCTTACAAAAATGGCTGCTACTTCACTGAACAGGAAAGCAATGAAAAGGTTTTGCAGACTTTGACTATGCCCTTTGCATGTATGCACTCAAGAGGCTAAGGAAATAACCATGAGTTCCCTGTGAGATAGGCCTGGGCTGGGGCTCTGTTTCCCACCTGGCCTGCATAAGCCCCCATTCTAAGTGGGAGGCCGTACATGACATTTTGTGTCCTTGCTATCAGCATTGGCTCTGATCTGTATTTGGTAGACCTTTAAATATTTGTTATTCCCCTTTCCTCAATACCCAGAGACTCTGATAAGTGGCCACAGGTTTTTTGGGGGGAAAGTTGAGGAAATATGTATCACATATGCTTGTGGTGCCATGGCAGGGTACTTCCTTGACTCAGAATTTCTGTGTCAGTTAACTGGCTTCAGGATGAAAAACGGTGTGGGGCAGGTGCCATGGCTCATGCCTGTCACCCGGCAATTTGGGAGGCTGAGGCAGGAAGATTGTTTGAGCCCAGGAGTTCAAGACTAGCCTGCTAGCCTGGGCAACAAAGTGAGACCCTGTATCTCTACAAAAAAAAAAAAAAAATTGAATTAGCTGGGCATGGTGGCATGCACCTGTAGTCCCAGGTACACAGGAGGCTAAGGTGAGCGGATCACTGGAGCCCAGGAATTCAAGGCTGCAGAGGCATTATGGAGCAACTGCACTCCAACCTGGGTGACAGAGCAAGACCCTATCTCTAAAAAACAAAACAGACAAACAAAAAAGAAAATGAAAAAGAAAAGGAAAGAAAATTGGTGTGGGATTAAAGTTTTACACTGTGGCACTAGTGTTAGCTCCTGATGTTTTTTCTGGTCTTACAAGTTAAGTGACACCCCAGCTGGCTACTCATATTTCTTGCCCAGGATACCCTGGCCTATTTGTTATAGCCATGGATTCTTGTGTGTCAGGTTCCTGGTGGCCACTCCTGCCTTGCTGACCATATGCCTGCCATCTGGCCTCTGTCATTCAAGAATTCTACCTTCTCTGTTTATGCCAGAGACTCCAGTACCATGGGGCATTATCTACTGTAGACCCAGGTCTACAAAAGGGTTTTTACCAGTGGTCTTTTCTTAACTGAAGAAATGTTATTAAATTAAAGGAGTTCTTACAGAGAGGGTATCCTCTGGGTCTTCTTGAAAAACATATCAAGTGACTTGTTCTTTGGCATCACGTAAGACATCCATTCTGATACACCCACCTCTGCCAGCCTCTGATTCCTTCCTCAAGGTTCTGCCAAGGCTGTCCCAGCACCTCTGTCCCATCTGCCATTGACATCCCCTTCAAGCCTTAAGGAGCCAGCACAATAGTGTATGAGAACCAGCTCAAGATGACCTTGCTAGGTTAAGTCCCAATTCATGGATGATTTCTCCTAAGTCAATATATTTTTTCTTAAACATCCTTGAGTTCCACCCTTCCTGGTCCTAGAATCGTTTTGACTGGGGTGAAGACCTTTCCTTCTCTTGCTCAGCAGGTAGTAGGCTATCAGTTTGCCAGGGTAAGTCTCTTTCATCTCTTGTCTAGACAGGTGGCTGTGATCCAGCAAGATGCTGAAATGGTTTACGGAAATTGCTGTCTACATTTCCACAGCAGCTGGCTTAGGGTTTTGGTGAAATACCAAAAGTCCTCAGGAAGGAAGTTCTCAGGACACACAGGCTCTGAAGTCAAAGGCCAGGGTGTTGTAATGTGAACAACAGTCGCGTTACCAAGTTAAGCAATCACCTTATTCACACACACACACATGAATAAACTATTCCATAAAGTTGAAAAATTGTTTTGAATTGAAGCTGAAAGAGCCCACAGGGAGAAGGGCTATTGGACTAGGGGTCAGGATGCCAGGGGCTCCACCTCCTGTCCCACCACCTCTTACTGTGATTGTCCAAGGAGGCACAATGTTCAGAAAAAATAGAGGCTACAGAAGGAAAATGGAAAATTTGAGAAGACTAAAATACGAGTAAATCCTCAAAAAATGCCCTCTCTATTTCTGAAGTAACATTGTTAGTTTAAAGTATAAAAATATTTCATGTATAAGTTGTGTCACTCAGACTTACCACAGATTTGCTATATGGATTTCAAAACTAAGTCACCAATTTTAGATTCAATCAGACTTAAAATGTTTAACATTTTTGTTACCAATGAAATTCCAGTTTTCTGAGCTTTAAATAAAGCCAGGCTTTCTTATGTATTTTTAAAAAAATGTTTCAGTAATGCGGACAATGTATGTTTCCCTGGCTTTTAAAAAACTTCCTAGAGATTGCAAAAACAGTTGCTATATTTAGGGGGACTTAGTATTTCTTACAATGTCAAGTAGATTAGGAAAGCTTTCACATTCAGAAAGGGAACTGAGAAAAAAGAGAAGTTATCTTGTAATTATCTATATCATTGATTTCAACTTTTGACAACTTCTGCCTAGTGCATCTCATTTCTGACGGGTTACTATCAGTAGTTTGTCTTCCTTGAAGCTTATTTTTTCTTCTTTCCATAAGCTTCTGTAAATACATTGGGTCAGATTTTAATTTTTTTTTACCCTAGATTATTTGTCTTTTTTTCCAAGTTATCTGTGATTGATTGCAAACACAGTCCAGCTCCTTTTACACGATGATGGAGAAACATGAGACGAGTGAAATGTTGATAAGAAAGAGGTGTGGAGTCTGTGACACATGAAAGCCACAAATGGGAAGAACAAGTTCGCCAGAACCTCAGGTTTCCCCTTGGGTCACTCACACGCAGACTGTCTCCATTCTAAAGTTATGAAAATGTCTTCTCCAATATCAAATTCTTGGTCCTTCTTCCCTCCCTCCCTTCCTTCCTTCCTTCCTCTCTCTCTCTCTTTCTTTCAGATAGAGGTTTGCTCTGTTGCCCAGGCTGGGGTACAGTGACACCATCTCAACTCACTGAAACCTCGCCTCCTGCGTTCAAGCAATTCTCCTGCCTCAGCCTCCTGAGAGTAGCTGGGACTACAGGCGCCCGCCACCACACCCACCTATTTGTATTTTTAGTAGGGATGGATTTTCGCCATGTTGGCCAGGCTGGTCTTGAACTCCTGACCTCAAGTGATCTGGCACCTGGGCCTCCCAAAGTGCTAGAATTACAGGTGTGAGCCACCACGCACAGCCTGGTTTTCTAATCTTGTCATATGTTTTGATGACATAAAATGTTTACTGAGAGTGGCAAAATAAGTCACCACCAGATAATTTTATTCACTTTATTATTCCAGTTCTTTGTGTTTTCTGTAATTTTAAATGAAGCTATATTTTGGTCTCTGTAGGCAGAAATGCAACTTTCACTGCAATGCACAAGAACCATAGTGAGCAGACACTGAGAAACTAGGTACTTTACAATGAAAATAATTTCTGATTATGGAAAATTCTAGGAAAGATTTCTAAAATTCTTCCATCTCTGTCCTTGACTAAAATAACCAAAAGAGTGTCAAAATAAGAGGCAAGGTACAGCAGTGTCAAACTTGGAGAAATTTCTGCCAAACTCAGTGAAGAGGGGACAAGCTAGGAGAAGACACAGAAGGCTGTCTCACGATTCCACCCTTAGAAAGACATGAGGTGTTAATACAAAATAGGAATAAGGAATCCCAGCAAAATCTCGTGAACATAGCCCCATTTGGAGGGAGATGGCTGGTACTGAATCCTGGCTGCGAAGCAAGGGACCCTTCACTCAGAATCCATTTTGGCTCTGGATTAACAGCATTTAGAATCCAGTTGTGACTGGAGGCACAAGGATAATTGAGCCAAGCCCAATAAATAGCACATTAAAAAATTCTATAAAGCCAGGTGTGGTGGCATGCACTTGTAATCCCAGCCACTCAAGAGGCTGTGGTGGGAGGATCCCCTCAGCCCGAGTGCAGCCAAGGCAACATAGCAAGACCCTGTCTCTAAAAAATATCAAATACATAAATAAAATATAGGAAGAAAAAGTAGAATAATTCAAGAGTAGGCAATCTATAGGGTCATCAGTAGGTAAAAATTACTTGAAGTTCCTTGGATGCCCCCAGATTCCCCTCATTGTAGGCTTTTGAACGTTTCTGAAACCCTCACCAGCCCTCCTTTCCCTAACTTCCTTCAGTTGGCTGCTGCATTTTCAGCTTACGGTTGTCAGCTTCAATGCCACTTCCTCTGAGGATGCTTTGTCTCAAGCCTGACCCCCAAACTCCTGCCTGACCAGGCTAGATGTGACTGCCCTGCACTCTCCCAGCCCCCTGTGCTTCTGTGTCATGTTGCTGGTCTTGCTGTCTGTCCTGGATGAAGGGAGTTTCATGTCCTAGATCTAGCAGAATGCACTTGGAAGACTGTCTAGCATGTAACAGATCAAAAATAAATATTGAATTGACTTAACAAATGTGTGAAAGGCAATGTAAGATTTCTCTACCAGTTCCTCCGTCCCCAGTATTTTCTGGGAAAAAATATTGGCTGCTTCCACCTTCCCTACATACCTCTTTGTTCTTTCCCACTTCTGTGCCCTTTTGTGTATACTGCTAGTTTGAAATGACCACGTTCTCCACTCTCTCTCAGTCTAATCCATTCCTCTGATCTTCTATTAAATGGCATTGTCCTCATGGATGTTTTTTGGGAAAATAATTAAAGTAGAGCATATTTAGACCACATAGAAGTTTCAAAAACAAGTAGTAACCTCCTTATGGGGCATTTTGTAAACTCCCTGTGACATTCTCTGCTTCCACTGAACCCCCTTGGACAGCCCCTGGTTTTGGTAATATGTATTATGAGAGGTGAATGAGCCATTCTGAAGCAGGGGAGAAATACTGAGAAGGAAATTCTAAGTGATCTCAGCCAAACCTAGAATCTGGGGGTGAGTCTGAATAGGAGGAGGATTTAAAAGCTTTCCAAAACTCAAAGGGCAACAGGAAAAGAAGGGGTGAAGGTAGGAGATTGTGAGAAATTACAATGTCATTGTGAGAGAATACTACATATCAACAGGAAAATAGCAGATCTCTTGCTTGTAAATAACACTAGCTTCATATGTATTGATTAAGGCAGCAGAGAAGGGACAGTTACTAGCAGTGGGATGCAGACACACAGCAGAATCTCCAAACTATCAAGATTTTCAGAAAGGCCAATACATCAAACCAGTAAAAAAGAACATACAAAAAACCCTCACAACCATCTAAAGCAATAAATATAGAGTAATACGTTTATTATGTACACATATATAACATATAAGATGCATTAGTTATTACATTAAATATAATAATTTGAAATCATCTATTAAAAAATTGGCTAGGTGTGGTGGCTCACATCTGTAATCCCAGTGCTTTGGGAGGCCAAGGCAGGAGAATTGCTAGAGGCTAGGAGTTTGAGACCAGCCTAGGCAACATAGCAAGATCTCATGTCTACAACAAATTTTTAAAATTTAGCCATGTGTGGTGGTTATGCCTATAATCCAAGCTACTTGGAAGGCTAAGGTAGGAGCACAGCTTGAGCCCAGGAGTTTGAGGGTACAGTGACCTATGACTGTGCCACTCTAGCCTGGGCAACAGAGCAAGACCCCGTCTTTAAAACAAACAAAAAATAAATATTACTCATCATTTTGGTATATAAGGAAAACTCAAGTATATGCTATTTAGAAGAAATATAATTATAATATAACAATATGAATAATAAAAGGAATAGACAAATGCAACAAATGCAAACCAAAATCACCCAGGAGGAGCAATAGTAGTATCAAATAAAGTGGAATTTAGGACTAAAACACTCCATGGAATAAAGGGAGATACTCTATAATGATTAAATACACAATTGATGAAAAAAGTCATAAACATTTATGCACCAAACTGTATGCCATCTGTGGCAATAAATCCGAAACAAAATAAAAAGAGAACTTGATTTAAAAAAAAAATACCCACAATTTTAGTGGGAGGCTTAATTACCCCTCTAAAGAGGGGTAGACTTGTGTCATGCCAGGGCCATGAGAATACATCACTAATGCCCTGTGCTGCAGAGGTGATATGAGTTTGTTGGGAGAAAACTTACAAGCAGAGAGCAGGAGAGCACTGCCCTGAAACGGTTGTTATCTCACAGAATAGGCTGGTTCTAAACGTCCTAGGTGCAGCATGGCCAGAGGACTAGATGTTCCACCCAGGACACTCCACAGACAACAAGCCCCACTGCCCATCACATTACATATTTATGGGGTAAGTCCAATAGAGGCTAGGGAACCTGGTTTTTCTGAGTAACTGAAATGTGTCTTGAGATCATCCAGGTTCAAGATCAATGTCTGCATGGGGAGGGCCCTGGGAACAGCTTTGCTTGCTGGGAATGATGAAAACTGCCTGTCTCTTGCCAGGCTGGCTTAGTCCATTGGAGTCAAATCTCTACTAAGCTTCTAAGAGGGAGAAGGAAATGAGCCTGTAGGGTGTCCAGATTTGTCTCTCATAAATTCAAATCTATGTAGTACATTTTCAAAGTTAGAACATAGAGGAACTAACTAATAATATCAACAGCCTTGATACAATCAATGCATAATGTTAAATACTTTAAATAGAGAACATACATTATTTTTAAAATGTGCACAAAACTTTATAAAAAATTGACCATGACAAAAATAATAAAGCTTCGATAGGCTACATTCTCTAGTCA
Organism: Piliocolobus tephrosceles; assembly: GCF_002776525.5. Lineage (NCBI taxonomy): Eukaryota > Metazoa > Chordata > Mammalia > Primates > Cercopithecidae > Piliocolobus > Piliocolobus tephrosceles. The sequence continues at coordinate 39,788,540 of NC_045440.1, read as the reverse complement.
TGAGCCAATAAAATTAGAAATAAACCATAAAAAGGGAACTAATTAGTAAATAGGAACCACAGTCCTAGATAACACCAGGATCAAAGAGGAAATTTAAAAAGAAATTACTGTCTAGAAACAAAGAAAAGGAGAATCACTGAAATAAGAAACCAACAAAAAAGTAGAAAAGAAAATAAATATATCAATAAATTAAAAGAGAAAAACCATATGATCACAATAGTTAGTCAAAAAAATCAGATAATATGTTTAAATTTATCATTCTTAATAAAAATAGGAATGAAAAGAAGGAAACTCTGGAATATAAAGACTATCAAAACCAACAGTAAATATTATCCTAAAGTGAAAGACACTAAGGTAACTTCAATTACAGAAAACCCTAGAAAGAGGAAAGCCTATAATCACCATTATTACTTAACATTACTTGGGCAGTCTTAGCAATGTAATAAGGCAAGAAAATTGAAAATAACTGGCATAAGCATTGGAAGACAAATAGATAAAACTATCTCTTTTTTCTACTAATAAGATAATATAGTAGAATTCCTATATATCAAAGAATCTTGGGATAAAACTCTACTGGATTTAATAAATTAATTTGGATATAAGATAATTGTATGAAAATCAGCATTTTTCATCACTCAAGCAATAAGCACCCAGTACTGGGAATGGTAAAATTATATCATTAAAAATAGCGACAAATGTATTTAACAGTAGAAACTCAGAATCTCTATGAAAAGATCTAAAATATCTTACTAAAAAGACATAAGGCAAGATCTGACTAAATAGAGAGGCATAATGCATTCTTGGATGGGAGGATTATGTAATAAAGACAATCCCCCCAAATTGATATATAATATATTTCAATTTCAATTTCAAATTTCAGTGGGGTTTTTATTTAGAACCCGATGAAAAGATCTTGAATTTCTTATGGTAGAATGTTCAGGAATAACTAAGAAAATTATGAGAAAAGAACAATGGGAGATAATCTGCTTTCTCTACAATATATACAGTAAAGCCTTTGTAATAAAACCAAACTGGTATTTATATAAGAATACAGACTATTCTAATCGTATACTTCATTATCATATATCCTATGATTTTCCTATTTCAGTAATTCTCCTTTTCTTTGTTTCTAGATAGTAACTTCTTTTTAAATTTCCTCTTTGATCCTGGTGTTATCTGGGACTGTGGTTCTTATTTACAAATAGTTATGATTTATTACTTCCCTTTTTATCATTTATTTCTACCTATGTAAGTAAGTCTGTGGAATAGAATTGACAATCTAGAAAGAGATGTTGGAATAAATGAGAATTTAACATAAGGCAAGTGTGATGGTTCATTTCAGAGGGAAATTAATGGCATTGGCATAACTGCATACCTATCTGGAAGAAAAAATAGTTTCTATTCTCATATCAAACACAAAAATCAATATGTAGCTAGCATCACAAAAATTTAAGGCTTTTGTGTAAAAAATATTTCCATAAAGAAATCTATAGATATATAATAGATCTTGGAAAATATTTGTAATGCAGATGTCAAAAAGTTAATTTCTATAATATACAGAGCTCTGAAAAATTGACAAAAGACAGAAAAAGCAATAGAAAACTAGGCAATATATTTGAATAGACAATTTACAGAATGAATAGCTAGGGACTATATGAAAAGATCCTCAAATTTACTAGTAATCAGGGAAATGCAAAGTACAGCAACAATAAAATATCAGCATACACCTATCAGACTAGCAAAATTAAAAAGAATTCTCAAACTCATTGTTCTCAGGGGTGTGAGTGAAAGACACTTTTATAACTGCTTAAAGGAATATGACATATTACATCCTTCTTGAAACACAACTGGGAACATCTATTAAAATTCAAAGTATCATATGCCCTTTGAGAACCAGCATTGCACTTTCAGAAGTTTATTGCGTAAAAACAAATGTGTCCAGTTCATGAAGGCATTACATTTGTTTCAGCATTGTTTGTAGTGGTCAAGAACCGGTAAAAAGAGAATTACCTGTGTATAGGGAAATGGCAGAATAAATAATGATACAGCCACACCATAAAATATTGTGCAACCATAAAAAATTGAGTCACACCAGATTACTTGGAGCAAATCACTCCATCCCCCGAGGAAATGTTTGAGTAACTAATTTAAGGTGCAGAAAAGTGTATATAAAAAAAAATGGTACCAGAAAAGCAAGTCCTGTGTGCATGTGTGTGCATGGGAATCTGCCTCATGTCTGTATTCGTATAGGATATATGATTATGAAAAAACTGAAGAAGAATGCTCCTAAATTTTAAAATCTGGCTTATCTGGGAAATGGGGAATTGGGCATGAGATGCTGAGAGTGGGATCGGGGCAGGGAAAGGTGTCAAAGAAAATGGCATGCATGTTATTTTCCCATGTATGTGAGATTATATAGGCTGTCCTCACTTTTCATGGCTCCATGGCAACAGATCAAAGTGAGGGCACAGTCTGATATGCATGAGTTTCACATACGTACGAATGTAAGAAAAATGGAAATGCTCCCACAAGAAACAAAAAGCAATGACTAGCCAATATGCTCAAGGGAGTTCCAAACATGGAAATGAAAGAACGATACTTGCTGTAACAAAAGCACAAGTAAAAACAAAGCCCACAGACCCTATCAAACAACTACACAATTGAGACTACAAAGCAACTAGCTAACCACACTATGACAGGAACAAAACCATACATATCAATATTAGCCTTGAACGTAAATGGCCTAATTGCTCCATTTAAAAAGACATAGAGTGGCAAATTGAATAAAAAAAAAAAAAAAAAAAAAAAAAAAACGAGACCTAACCTTCTGCTGTTTTTAAGAGATCCATCTCACATGTAGTGACACCCACAGGCTCAAAGTAAAGAGATGGAGAAAGATGTACCAAGCAAAAGGAAAAAAAACCAGAAGAGGTCATTATTGTTGTATCAGATAAAACACACTTCAAACTAATCACAGTAACAAAAGGACAAAGAAGGACATTACATAATTATAAAGGATTCAATTCAATGAGATTTAACTATCCTAAATATATATGTACCCAACACTGGAGCACCCAGTTTATAAAACTTGTAAAGAAAACAATGTTTTTGGGGGAGTGATGGGGGTAGGAGTTTTGCTCCTGTTGCCCAGGCTGGAGTGCAATGGCATGATCTCAGCTCACTACAACCTCTGCCTCCTGCGTTCAAGAGATTCTACTGCCTCAGGCTCCTGGGTAGCTGGGATTACAGGCACCCACTAATTTTTGTATTTTTGGTAGAGATGGGGTTTCGCCATGTTGGCCAGGCTGGTCTCGAAGTCCTGACCGCAGGTAATCCGTGCACCTTGGCCTCCCAAAGTACCGGGATTACAGGCGTGAGCCACCACATCCGGCCAAGAAAATGTTTTAACTCTAAAATAAATAAATGAAAGAAATGGCCACCAACTTCAATGGCCTATGAAGGCAGGTACCATATTGGTTTTGGTCATTATTTTATCCCTAACATATAGTACATTGACACTCAGTATTTGTTAAATGCATATTGCTGAATACAGTGAAAAATAAAATTGTGATTACTATTATTTTTGCCTCTCCAGTTGGTCATGACTAAAAAGTTATGATATTCAGAGTTGTGAGATATGGAAAGGGGCAGATGGACCATAAATCAGTTCAATGCTTCTGAAAGATGAGTTCTTTCAAACTTTTAGGAAACAGAAAATCCCCATGATATGTAAGCCCCAAAGCATAGAAAATGATCAGAAAAGGTGGGGCATGGTGGCTCACCCTATAATCTCAGCACTTTGGGAGGCTGAGGCGGGTGAATGGCTTGAACCCAGGAGTTCAAGACCAGCCTGGGCAACATGGTGAAACCCCATCTCTACGAAAAATTCAAAAATTAGGTGGATGTGGTGGTGTATGCCTATAGTCGCAGCTACGCCAGAGGCTGAGGTGGGAGGATGGCTTGAGCTGAGGAGGTTGAGGCTGCAGTGAGCTACACTCTAGCCTGGGTGACAGAGCAAGACCCTGTCTGGAAAAAAAAAAAAAAAATTAAAGAAAAGAATAAAACAAACGAGGAATTTAGCCACTCATTTCATGAAGCTCCCATTCAGGAACCCAGGAGCCCTTCCTTTCTCCTAATACCTGTTCTTTTCCTTCATGGTAATAAATATCAAGTATTGGGAGGAGACCCCAAAGGAGAGGGTGAGAGCAGGTGAGCTAAAGCCTTCTTGTGTATATGGCTTGCATGATCATCAACAGACATCACTTATGATTGATACATTCAGACATGGTGGTAGAAGCATATGCTCTAGCCTTGTAAGCTAACCACCAGAAGAAAATTTCAGAAACTTTCAAAGAGCTTGCCTTCATGAAGTGGCACCATGGGTGGCATGGAGTGGAAAGAGACAGTGTAACTTTTTCTATACTTCTTACTAAAAATATAATATGTATGTATTTTTATTAAAAAATCCATTCTGTTGTATAATAGGTGATTCACAGTAATCTCAAGCTCGACAGTCTCACAGTTAACTGGTCAGCATGTCTGTCTGTATCTTATCACAGCGTGATAAGGTTTGGCTGTGTCCCCGTGCACATCTCATCTTGAATTCCCACGTATTGTGGGAGGGACCCAGTGGGAGATAATTGAATCATGGGGGCAAGTCTTTCCTGAGCTGTTCTCATGATAATGAATAAGTCTCACGAGATCTGATGGTTTTAAAAAGAGGAGTACCCCTGCACAAGCTCTCTCCTTTTGCCTGCTGCCATCCATGTAAGACGGGACTTGCTCTTCCTTGCCTTACGCCATGATTGTGAGGCTTCCCCAGCCCCGTGGAACTGTAAGTCCAATTAGGCCTCTTTCTTTTGTAAACTGACCAGTCTCGCATATGTCTTTATCAGCAGTGTGAAAATGGACTAATACACAAGATCAGCTTTCCACTGGGGTTCGGTGAGTCATAGCTTCTCACACGCTGACAGCCCCCTCTCTCCAGCTGTCCCCTTTGTGTTTTAGGCTGCCGGCTCTCACTCCATCCCAAAAGAGTAGTTGAACCCTTGTCCCTAACCTCATGTTCTCTATACCCTTTTCCCGGCTCTCGCAGGATGCCCTGCTCAAGTGGGAATTTGGGAAAGAAGGGCTTCCCTATGGGTATCAGTTGCCTCCACCCACTGCTGTGGGAGTGTCTGTCCAGCAGTTCCCAAATCCCTCCAAAATCTGAGCAGTGGACAAAGGAAGGGTAGTAGCTGATAGGTTAAAGTTGGGATTCTCAGTCTTGTCAATCAGAGCCACAATGTTACAGAGCTCATTAGATTTCAAACAGGCAAAGTGGGGTGTATTGAAAGAGCATGCAATTAGGAGTAAGAGGATATGGGTTCCAGCTTATTATTGGTGTTCACTTAATACACCCATTTCCTTATCTGTAAAATGTACACAGTACCCATCCAGCTACCTCATGATGAAGATGAAAGCAGAGGAGGCATGTGGGAGTGTTTTATAGATAAAACAAAAATTGCTGCAATGTAATATCATTCACTGTGCACCACTAACTTTGTATTCATCAACTCTTATTCTAGTAACAATTTTGAGGGTCAGAGATAAAATGATCCTTCCTTCCTACCTTCCTTCCTTTCTTCTTACCTTCCTTCCTTCTTTCCTGCCTTTCTTAAAAATTCATGGAGCAGGGCTGGGCACGGTGGCTTACGCCTGTAATCCCAACACTTTGGGAGGCTGAGGCGGGTGGATCACCTGAGGTCGGGAGTTTGAGACCAGCCTGACCAACATGGAGAAACCCTATCTCTACTAAAAATACAAAATTAGCCGGGCACGTTGGTGCATGCCTGTAATCCCAGCTACTAGGGAGGCTGAGTCAGGAGAATCATTTGAACTTGGGAGGCAGAGGTTGCAATGAGCTGAGATTGTGTCACTGCACTCCAGCCTGGACAAAAAGAGCAAAACTCCATCTCAAAAAAAAAAAAAAAAAAAAAAAAAATTCATGGAGCAGTACTATGCGACATGCCCTATTGTAGGTGTTTACTCATATTATCTCATTTAATTTATTATTAACCTATACCCAGTGCTATGCTGAGCCATCCTGGAACATAAGGCAAAAGGAAAAAATCTGTTTCACTGGTTCTGTCTTCATTTCGTATTTTGTTCATTGTGAGTCTTTTTGCATTCATTTTGATTTTTTAAAATATTGCATTAAAGTGTTATTTATCTTGATTACTGACTTTTTTGGTGCCCCCTTAAATTTTGTACCTGAGGCAACTCACCTCCCTCTAGTCTTAGGTCTGCTTATAACTGTGTGAGGAAGGGATTATCCTAATCCTATTTCAGAAAAAGAAATTCAGTTTGAGAATATTAGCTAATTCGCCTAAGGTAATAAAACCAATAAGCGGTAGAGTAATAGTTCAAATCCGGGTGTGTGTGACTTTATACCACGGTATCACTCTATCTGTTAAACGATGGGATGCACAGAAAAAATCCATTAAGATCTAGAAAGTGCTGCTTAATATTACCATTTCAAATCTGGAATATCCTCTCAATGCGTTTTAGTTTGGCTTCAATGCTGCTAAAATTTAGACACTTTTATTTTCTTTATTTGACGTAGCATTATCTATAGATAGGCATTTGATTAACAACAATTACATGTATATTGTTTACCTACATTATCTATTTGCTCTCTAGTGAAACAGATAAGATGGATATATTTCTCCATTTCCTTCTTTTTTTTCTTATTTTTGAGACATGGTCTTGCTCTGTCACCCTGGCTGGAGTGTAGAGGTATGATCATAGCTCACTGCAACCTCAACTCCCAGGCTTAAGTGATCCTCCCGCCTCAGCCTCCCAAGTACTCAGGACTACAAGTGCACACCACCACGCCTGGCTAATTTAAAAATTTTTTTTGTAGAGATGGGGTCTCACGATGTTGCTCAGCCTGATCTTGAACTCCTGGCCTGAAGCGATCCTACCACCTCGACCTCCCAAAGTATTGGGATTATATGTATGAACCACCATGCCTGGCTCTATTTCTCCACGTCTTGAATGAGGAACCGGAGGCTTACAAAGAGTTAATGACTCATGGAATTCCACACTCACACAATGGTATATAATGCTTTCTTTGATGCTAATAATGATGGGAGTGTTTATAGCTCTTGTGTGGAAGACCTAAGGGAGAAACTTAGCACTTCAAATCAGCAATAAGATGAGACTAGGGGAGCTGGAGCATTCATGGAACAGAGGCCGAGTCCTGGGATCCTGTCACTCACAGGTAATCACAGAAACCCCAAACAAGCAAGCAGGTGTGAGAATCCTGGGGCTCAGTCATCTCGGGGCATCTCTCAGAGGCAACTTGCAGCAACGAAATGATGTATTTATTCTCAGATTGAGTAGGATTATCATTACTCACCCTTCGTTGAGAATCCCTTTACCTGGAGGAGGAAAGAATGTGTCCTCAGTTTCCCCACTTCTTCCGTGTGGTGTGGGAAGCTGCAGACCGGCAGAGGGCGCTCTGGGCAGTCGGCAAACAGTCCAGGGGTAGATCTGCCCAGAGCCAGCGGAGTGGCCTCCTGGAACAGCCTCATGAAGATCTGCCGCGTGGTGGGGCTTTGGGCACAGACCTCACTGGAGTTTGGGGAGAGGCATGACCACAACCTCCTGACCTGAAGCGATCCTACCACCTCGACCTCCGAAAGTGTTCAAGAGGCAGAGAACAACCTCTGAATTGCTCTCTGTGGCTCCAGTCTTGCTCTTCTTAAACTAATTCTTCAAATCATAGCCACCATGATCTTTCCGCACCGCAGCGCCTTCCTGCCTTCCCTTAGGAAGACCCCCCCACTCCGAATAGCTGTGACAAATATCAGCTCCTTTTCCCACAACCCCGTCTTTACACGCTACTGCTCTACAATTCTGAGCCATTTTCTTTTTTGTTGTCGTTGAGTTCATTTAATAATGTAAGTATTTTGCCATTTTAGAATTTTAGGTTCCATTGAGGTTTTTTTTTTTTTTTAGTCAGGGTCTCTCTCTGTTGCCCAGGCTGGAATGCAGTGGTGCAATCACAGATCACTGCGGCCTTGAGCTTCTGGGTTCTGAGCCATTTTCAAGACCCAAATTCACTGGCCTGTCTCTCCCTTCTGGAGCTATGCATGACTTACACATTCTGCCCAGAATCTTTATCCACAGGACTGCCTTTCTTATTTTTTTATTTTTTTAATTTTTTTTTTTTGAGGCGGAGTCTTGCTGTGTCGCCCGGACTGGAGTGCAGTGGCCGGATCTCAGCTCACTGCAAGCTCCGCCTCCCGGGTTTACGCCATTCTCCTGCCTCAGCCTCCCCAGCAGCTGAGACTACAGGCGCCTGCCACCTCGCCAGGCTAGTTTTTGTATTTATTTAGTAGAGACGGGGTTTCACCGTGTTAGCCAGGATGGTCTCGATCTCCTGACCTCGTGATCCGCCCGTCTCGGCCTCCCAAAGTGCTGGGATTACAGGCTTGAGCCACCGTGCCCGGCCAGGACTGCCTTTCTTGAGCAACTTCTCTCTTCAGTTCCCACTTTAGATGTTATCTTTTCCGAGGAAACTTCCCTATCCCCTAAGATGGGATCACAGACCTACCCCACATGCTTCCATGCCCCCTGCCTTGCACTGGTGTGGCACCGGGGCTGGTGACACTGTGGCTGGTGTGGTGACTGTATGTTTCTTTGATTGACCCTTCTGGTAAACTGTGAGCTCCATGATCCTCCAAGTTCCCTGATCTCCTCTTCTCCAGGGCTGCACCCCATTTCAGCCCCTTACACCTAAGTACTTCTTGCTCTGTATTGTCTTCATGGTAGGAACCCTGTAGAAACTATATGGTGAATGAAATATTTATCAAACAATTTATTCCGCAGCACCCTTTCATAATGTGTCGTTCATAAGATACCGATGGGCGTTGTTAAAATGCAGATCCCTGGGCACCACTTTCAGAGATGATTGGATCTGGGGTGGGGCCCAGGAGTCTGCATTTTAACAGGTCTCCAAGGTGACTCTTATGCATAATGAAAACTGAGAACGGTTCTAGTTTTACCAATGATGGAGAACATCCTCTGTGTCCTTGCGTTGCACTGACTTCAGTCAAAACTGCTGACTAAGAATTTCCTCCAGGGGATTTCCTCCAGGGGAAGCTAGGGATGACTGGGATCTGGTGGCCTTCCCAGGACAGTTTCTCGATGCTGTCTAATCCTTCCCATCCAAGACTCCAAGGGAATCTCCTCTTTGCATTTGGCTTGGTTCTGAGGGGCAGATCCCAACAGGTATGGGAATGCAGGTGGGGAAATGGGCTTTGCTCTCTAGAGAGAGAGGTCTCCTTGGAGGAGGGCAACCTCTCTTCTCAACATCCTCGGCTCTTTAGTTCTTTCCTTTTCCAGGTTTTTCCTCTCTTACGTGCCAAGCACTTTGCAAATATGATAATGAGGGGTCTAATTTGCTGTGCTAACAGATAAAACAAGGGAGCAGAGCGGCAGGGTTCCCTGGGAAGGCAAATGTCAGCTGTTGATCATGTTGTTCCCTCATTTCCCCTTTCCCTCTGCTGCCCCCCACTCAGCTTGAACTAATTAGGCTGCTGGCACTCCATAATGAAGGCTAATAAACGCCTAATGGATAGTCTTGAACAAACAAGCCTGAAGCACCATAGCAAAACCTGATTTCCCCATCCCCACACCCCTCAAGAAGAAGGCTTGAGCTGGGAGCCAGGACAGGTAAAATGACTCCCAGCAGTGCTCCAGGCACTCGAGGCCACAGCCTGTGCTATGGGGACCACAGGACCATCCGTTTCTCTGCCCAGTCTGGCGAAGGATTCGCCCTCACAGCCAAGGCTCCTGGACTGGCCACAACTTGTTCGTAGAGAGAGATGGGAAAGAAGTTACTTCCAATGAGACCACCCTTCCTTCCCCACTTCACTTGATAACAGGAGTTGGGAGAAGGCAGTGTCAAACTCCCTGAGGCGCTCTTTTGTGCTCTCAGAATCATCTAGTTTCAAAGGAGTAAACAGATGGATTGCATTTTCCTAACTTTTAGCTGGTTCCAATGTGCAAACAGTTAAGATCATAATGTTAACATTTTCTCTTTGTTTTATGTGCATATAAAATATTCCTGAAGAATGTGCTTTTGAATGCAAAGTTTGATCCAATTACAATTTTATAGACTTTATAAAAACATAAAAAGTATGTTTTCTGGGTGTCTGAGACCCTGTTGGCCTTTACAGTAAACTTGGAAGCACACAGGGAAACATAATTGTCACCATGTCAAAGAGGGCCCTACGGAGCTTAAAATGATGAGCCCATTATGTGAATATGGAAACATCCCATAGTCTCTTGGGGTGAATGAGATACTGATGAATGGAATTAAAAACAATCTTGTGGTCTTGGATCAGATTGGAAACGGTTATTGTTTTCTGTCTTTGAAGAGCCATAAAAAAAGAAAAGAAAAAGAATCTTGCAAACTTAACTTCTGTGGTTTAGAAGACAGAAGGTGGCTCCATGCAAAATCAGCAGCTTCCCCATTGGTGGGGCAGAAGAAACAGCACCAGAGCAAAAAGCACAGATTAGAAAATCCCTTTTCAATCCAGAACATACAGGTAGCTTACACCAAGGATGAAGTGTAAGGGAGTGCTCCTGGGAATGGAGATGGGTCTCTTTCCAATCTCATTTTCATTGTACCTGGGCACATAACTTAGCAATTTGGGCCTCGACACTTTCCTTGTAAAACAAGAGGGTTAGGTTTGAGATCACTCTCCTGGCTCTAAAATGCTATGATTACTCCCCAGGTCCCTCATCCTACGTACTAATTACAAGCTGTTGGACAACATAGAACAACCATCGGTAGCATGTCTGGAGGGAGGCATTCTTTAAATTAAAGGACGTCCAGAACTGAGTCCCCAGTGAGAAGATTTGGCTCTTGGAAAATAGAGTTGCATAACAAGCCTGTAACTGAGGACATCACATTAACAGCCCATTCCCATTAAGAGATGCTGATTAGGAATGGCTCTTGATACCATGGTAGGAGCATGCACAGGATTGTAAAGAATAGCTTTGTTAAGTAATTGTGGACCACATTTCTTTCCAGGGACTGGTCTAGCTCCAGCAGCTTCCCTGTGGCATTCAGGTGTCTGAGGAGGTGAGAATTTTTCCATTGCACGCATCTGGGGCAGATCCCCTGGTTGTGGAGAGACCCAAGGTTGTCTAATGAGAATTGTTTTCACCCCACTGATTTGAGGCAATATCATTGATTAGGAGAATTCTCTGTCCTCAGAATTGGAGAAACATCAAGACTATCTTGTCTTCTATACAAAGAAAATGTGTAAGGCTCACAGGGGTCAAGTCATTTGCAAAAAGTTACACAGGTTCACACTCCTCACATTTTGATATAATCCTGCCAGCATCTTCCACATTCACATGGGGAATTTAAGGAGATCTGTGTGGCTGGAGCCAAATGAGGAAGAGAGGGTATTCGAGTTTCTTAGGGCTCCTGTAACAAATTACCACAAATTCGGTGGCTTAAAACAATGGAAATGTATTCTCCTACAGTTCTAAGGTCTAGAAGGCTGAAATCAAGGTGCCTACAGGGCCACACTCCCTCTGAAGGCTCTAGGGGAGAGTCCTGCCTTTCCTCTTCCAGCAAGCATGTCCCCAAGCACTCCTTGGCTTGCAGCAGCAGCATACCCCCAATCTCCACCCACCTCTGTGTTCCCCTGGCATCTTCTGTGTTTCCCTGCGGGTCCTCATCTCTTCCTAGGAGGACACCAGTAATTGGATTTAGCAATCACCCCAATCCAGTGTGATCCCATCTTGACCCTTAACAAATTACATGTGTCCATTTTCAATTAAGGTTACATTCTGAGGTTCTGGGTGAACATGAATTTTAGGGGAACACTATCCAAACCAGTACAAGTGAGTGGTAGGAAAGGAAGTCCGAGAGAAGAGTAGGGTCCTGGCCATTCCGGAAACATGCCAGCACATCCCCTCCTTGCGGCTGTGCATTCGGTACTCTTCCGTCCCCAGATGTCTGGGTGACATGCCCTCACTTCCTTCCAGCATTTCTATGGGCCATTTGTAACCATTTTGGCATTCGTTCTATAGAAGATGAGAAGTCTTTAGAGGATTTTGAGCAAAAGAGTCACATGATCTGAGTTACGTTTTATTTTTTGTTATTATTCATTTCTTGAGATGGAGTCTTGCTCTGTCACCCAGGCTGGAGTGGCGTCCGCCACTACACCCTCTAATTTTTGTATTTTTAGTAAAGACGGGGTTTCACCATGTTGGCCAGGCTTGTCTCAAACTCCTGACCTCAAGCAATCTGCCTGCATCGCCTCCCAAAATGCTGGGATTACAGGCTTGAGCAACGGCGCCCGGCCTGAGTTACATTTTAGAAGGTTCACTCTGGTCGCTGTGCAGGAAATTGGCCATAGGAAGTAGGGGTGAAAGGAGAGGGAGTGATGCGGCTTCTGCAGTACTTTAGGGGGAAGACGTTGGGTGCTGGAAGTGGTGGAAATGCAGGATCTGACAGGAGTCTGAATAGATTCTGAAGGTAAAGCCGAGTGTTGGCCATTTCAGCTTTGAGAGGACTGTAACACCCATGTGAGATACTAAGTGGTCAGATTTCTTATCTTTTTTTTTTTTGAGACGGAGTCTTGCTTTGTCATCCCAGCTGGAGTGCCGTGGTGCTATCTTGGCTCACTGCAAGCTCCGACTCCCGGGTTCACGCCATTCTCCTGCCTCGACCTCCAGAGTAGCTGGGACTACAGGCGCCTGCCACCATGCCCTGCTGATTTTTTTGTATTTTCAGTAGAGATGGGGTTTCACCGTGTTAGCCAGGATGGTCTCAATCTCCTGACTTCGTGATCCGCTCGTCTGAGCCTCCCAAAGTGCTGGGATTACAGGCGTGAGCCACCGCGCCCGGCAGTGGTCAGATTTCTAAGTCTGGAATTAAGGGAGCAGTCGCGTTGGAGAATGAATTTGGAGGTCATGGCAGTTAGATCGTATTTAAAGACCTATTACCTCATTGGATCACCTTGGGAGTAGAATGAAGATAAAGAAAAGAGGTCTGATGACAAAGTCCTGGACCCTGTATCATTTATACATGGGGAAGATGAGGAGGACCCAGCAAAGGAAGCAGAGAGGAAGTGGCCAGTGAGAGAGAAAGAGAAAGAGAGAGTGGTGTCCTGGAAGCCAGGTGGAGGAAGGTTTCAAAACAGGGGGAGTGATCAACTATGCCAAAATTGGGTGATAGGTCAAAAAGGATGTGGCCTTAGGACAGTGGGGGTCCCTGGTGACCTTACAAGATAAGTTTCCGTGGTATGGTGAGGATAAAAGCATAACTGAATGACTGCCTTGTAGGAACAACTCTAGGTCTGGAGAAAGAGCTATGAGGGGAGCAGTCCCATCTCCAGGTGGTCTAACCCATCCACCATCTCCCTCTACTCACTAGTGGCAGCTCTAGGGGACATGTGACCTAATGTCAGGCAATGAGACCAGAGGGAAGTTGGCTGAGGGGATTAAGAGGAAATGTATCCTTGTGCCTAGAAAGAGAAATCTGGAAGTGATATTCTCCTCTTTCTCTTGGTCTCTGGAGACGACACTGAGGAGCTGAATACAGCCCTTTTCCTTTAGGGCACGGAAAGGGCCGCCATGCTCCCCACACCCCCCTGCCTACCCTGAGGAAGGAGGCAAGAGCAGTGGATGGTCTAGGCTCAACTATGCTCTTTCTAGGTTTTGAGCATCACAGCGTGGAAACCTTTCCAGCAAACCTCCAGCCTCCCTCCGGTCTCTGGCCTTCTAGTCTCCTCTAATCTAGGAAACTCACTCTGCTCATGCCCCAGTTCCATAGACCCTTGTGTCCTGCTGCTTTAAGGTTGCCTCTCCTAACCTCTTTGCAGTTTAAAAAGGGGCCTCCTAAAGTTGGGGAAATCTTCCACCCCAAAATATTGACTCTGGAATGGAAGATATTTAGACCCCAAGGTGGCCCCAGGAGACTCACTCTGGAGTTGAGGCATTCACTCAGTGGGCCTCAAACACACCACATGGGAACAGCCATTGAACCCTCATTTTCTTAAGGCTTTTGCCTGGGAAGACTCTCTGGGCACTCTTTAGACCAAAGTACTTCATAGGAAGCAAAAAAAGAAATCCTTGGAAACATACAGCAGCCAACTACGTGGGGGTGAACAAGAGGTAAAAGACTTTTGTTCCAAAGGGAGGAAGCTTAGTGGAGGATGCTTTCATTTAGCCCGTGATGACAAGATAAGGAATTAATAGATGTAAGCTGCATCCAGGAACGCTGAGATAATAGCAGGTGATAAACCTCCTAGCCAGATGGTGCTCTGGACAATGCAGGAGGATTCCAGGGCTCCAGCCAGCCTCCCCTAGAGTCATAGGGCTCAGGAGGCACTAGCAAGGCCAGTTTGTTGCCTTGGGAGCCAGTGGGAGGCGATCATCAAGCTGGAAAGGGACACATGCAATGAGGAAGGTCTGCTGGAGCCTGTTCCTGGGGAAGCACAGAGGTCAACAGGACTAATCTTGTACGGAAAATTTGTTTATTCTTTCCAGGAGACTGACATTCTCAGGTGTCACATCAGGAATCCAGGATTCCCCAAAGTAAATTTCCAATGCAGTTATACCACTGACTAAAAGTGAGTGGAATTACCCCACTTGGTCTTGAGAGTTATGGGGCCAGTGGGGAAAATAAAAATGGGAAAAATTCCTCTCTCTGAAGCTGGATATGTGCAGCTTCCAAATCAGCTGTCTTTTGAGCAGAATTTGGTGGAACTGTGGATCTGCTCTCTAGAAACAGGGATGGGCAGTCCGTGTTTGCTTGCTCTGTAAGTTTAGGAAATGAGTCCTGGTTGTTTGTGGCGCCTGCTCTTCTGATTTGCTTTTCCTACCTACAGTGGGTCATTTTGGCTGAAGGCCAGTTCCATCCCTCTCTGAACCCCATCAGAAAAAAAGAGGAAAAGTCAAACGAATGCAGTAAGTGGTTTCACAGGACGCATTTGGCAGTGGCCAGCATCTTGGGGAGCTGTCAAAACAAGCATCTCTGTGGAGCAGCACAGACACTGTCTGGGCCAGAAACATTCATCAGAATTATTTTCCCCCACAGGTTCTGGGAGATGGGAACCCCTTAGTCTTGTTGCTCCTTCTTACTCTCTTTTTATTTTTTTGAGATGGAGTTTTGCTCTGTCGCCCAGACTGGAGTGCAGTAGTGTGATCTCAGCTCACTGCCACCTATGCCTCTTGGGTTCGAGCGATTCTCCTGCCTCAGCCTCCTGAGTAGCTGGGATTTTAAGCATCTGCCACCACGCCTGGCTAATATTTTTTTTTTTTTTTAGTAGAGACAGGGTTTTGCCATGTTGGCCAGGCTTGTCTCGAACTCCTGACCTCAAGTGATCCACCTGCCTCAGCCTCCCAAAGTGTTGGGATTACAGGTGTGAGCCACTGCACCTGGCCCTCCTTCTTACTCTCTTGATCAGAATCAGCCTCCCATTCCCCTAACCATCACTTCCACCTGGATTTTTCTTCTTTGCTGCTGTTCCCTCCTCTCAGTGCATTGCCCTGGAGTCCATAGGGAAAAGCCAGCGAGAAGGATGGCAGAGTAATCTTTCACTCCTTGCTCTCACTCCATTCAGTAACTCTTCTGAACCACCCCCACATCCCCCATCCCTAAGGCCCCCACATCAAGCTCTGGAACGTGAGGGTAATTTGAACCTGCATCTGTGGAGTGCTTCGTCTGTGTTTACAGATAGAAGACAACCTGCAAGAAACAGGATTGGATTTGTTATTTGTAAGTCAAACCAGCTGTGATCTCCTGTCTATGGCTGCTTTCTTTGCAAATACCAAGTGTCACTTTTGGTTGGAGCTACTTTTCTTCCCAGAGAATTGTTTTCCCCTCACACAGGCAGCCTTCCTTCCATGCCTCTTTCCCTACCAGCTGCTCCCCTGCAAGGTGTCAGTTTGCTGGGTCAGTCTGCCACAGCCAGCTCCAGCTGCTTGGCTGGGGTGACTTTCCCCTCCTTTTAGAAATCAACTGGAAATCCATCTTCATGAAGTTCTAAATCAAGAATCACTTTGGCCAAAAAAGGGAAGAAACACTTGGCACAATTTACCACTCATTGGAAGGAGCATCAGAGTGACTCGCTACATACCTAAGGACAACTGCATTTCAAATTGGTAATATTTAAATAATCATATAAAGAGAAACTTTTGCATTTAGCTTGGTCAGTATCTATCTTTTCTTCCTTTGACAGAAGTTCCTTGGGAACTGGTTCAGGATTGTCTTACCTAGGAAGTTTCATTTGCAAATTTCCGTTCAGCAAGTTTTTGTTGAACACCTATTGTATACTCAAAGAGCACACGATCTCCTTAGAGGAGAGTAGAAGAAACATATATAGCCATGTAAAAAGATGTGCTATGTTCCTCATACTATTAGCCAAGGGCTAGACAGTGCATGGAAGTTCCACCAGGGAGTCCCAGTGAGCAGTGATCATGGTGGAGGCAGGAGTTGAGCCAAGGCCTGATGAGTGGCCCAGTGTTGACAATAAAGGGATATGAAAAATATGGGGGGAGGTATTGATGAAAGTTCAACAATTAATTCCTTCCCACCCCCACCAAAAAGACTCAATGTCACATGTTTTGGCCACTTGTGTTTATAGTGGTGGTCAATTTCTATGGTATAAATACACCTACCATGGCTAATTTCATAATCAGTTTCAAGGTACCAATGTTATTGAACAAGGAGTCAAAAAGCGGTGTTGCTGTTGTTTTAATGTGTCCCCCAAAGTTCTAAGTGTTGGAAACTTGATCCCCAATGCAGCAGTGTTGAGAGATGGGGCCTAATGAGAGGTGTTTGGGTCATGGGGGCACCACCTCATGAATGGGCTAATGCCATTATCTCAGGAGTGCAATTGTTATCACAGGAGTGGTTTCCCTATAAAAGGATGAGTATGACCCCCTCTTCTCTCTCTTTTGTCCTCTCTTTGTACTTCACCATGTTATGACACAGCAAGAAGGCCCTCACTAGATGCCAGCCCCCTTGACCTTGGACTTCCCAGCCTCTAGAACACTAAGTCAATAAATTTCTGTTTATTATAAATTCCCCAGGCTGTAGTATTCTGTTATAGCAGCACAAAATGGACCAATGCAATAGTGTACTATTTAGTAACATTTTGCCATATGGATACAATGGAAGAGATTCTCCTGCCTCAGCCTCCCAAGTAGCTAGTTTTACAGGCACCTGTCACCACACCTGGCTAATTTTTGTATTTTTAGTAGAGGCAGAGTTTCACTACATTGGCCAGGCTGATTTCAAACTCCTGACCTCAAAATGCTGGGCCTCAGCCTCCCAAAGTGCTGGGATTACAAGGGTGAACCACTACACCTGGCCAAAACCAGTCATTTAAAAAACATAGGTTGGGAGATGTGGGAGTACCATAATGCAGAAATTGACAGCAATCTCAGGAAAACAACAGATATTTGGAATTGATTAGACTGAGATGGGGAAGAAAGCAGTGGGCCTTCCTCATTGCTGCAGTTTTCTTCATGGGAAGAATAGGAGACAAGGGAGGTGAGGTGAAGGTGAGTTCCAACATTTCTCCTTCCCATGGGGGAAGGCAGGAGAAAGACTGACACTCTATCAGAGGGGGTAGCCAACAAGACAAGGTCCCAGACTGTTGAGGACTCAGATGATTTCTGATTCACTTTTGTAATCAGTGGGGACCTTGCAATACACCCTAATAATTATAGACTCTTAAAAATTTGAGCAAAGGTGTAGATGGTTTTCTTTCTTTAATAAGTGATACAGAAAAGAATGAAATATAATCCACTTAATTAATTCATCACCTGCTATGTGTCAGAGGCCATAGGATCAGGGATGTTCTAGCAGTGAATTAAATTGATGCAATTTTCTCCAATTTTCCAAACATAACAAATTGATTTATTTCTACTTTAGCTCAGTTAAAATGGCTCTATTTTTAGTCTCAAAGAAATTCCTTTTAAAACATATAGCCTGACAATCAGTAAGTTCTATTTAATATAATTGTTTAGGTTTCAATGGGGACTTAAAATGTGGCTCTCATTGAGAATGGTGCAAGAAGACAGGGAAAGATGTAGGTAGGTTGGAAGATTTAGTGTGGAAAGGTTAGGGATAGCTTCAGTTTTCCTAACAATTTCCACTTGCCAAATCCACTCCTCATTTTTCAATCTTCATTTGACTCAACTTCTTAGCAGCAATTAGAATTAACATCTGTCCTTTTGTAGGCTCAAATCCCTCTACATTGTTCTTAAGTGTCCTCAAAACTTTTTTGTTAAGCTTTTTCATTAAGCTTGACATGCTTTTTCTTGACATGCTTTTTCACTAGACAATCTCCCCCACACAATGCTGTCTGTGGGCAGATTAATATATCCGGTCTAGGTATCTCTTTGGAGCTTCGGACCCACAAATCCAAATATCTACTTGGGTTCTCCTCTGGAGGAATCCAAAGTATGTCAAATTCAAGCCCCTGAATCTGTCCTGAGGGCGCAAGCAACAATGGTGAGTCCCTCCTTGGTGCCACCACCACATCTTGTTGCAATTTTGTGTATAGCTATGATCACCACGGTTAGCCTGCGAGCACCCAGAGAAAAAAGCCTCATTCATCAGTGAATCCCTAGCTTTGACCTCAGTGCTTGGCAAAGAGTCAACAGATGAATGAATAAATAAACAAATTCTCATCCATCAGTAAAAACTCCTGTGATTTTTCAAAAATCCAAACACAGATAAGTAAGGAATACATACTATTTGTTTGTTTCCTACCTCTGCTATTCCACTGAAACTATTGCTGTCAAAGTCACTAACACCCTCTACATAGCCAAATTCTATGGGCACTTCTCTAATCTCATCTATGCTCTTGTCATCACTTAACATGATTTACCCTTCCTCTGGGCTTTCATGGCATTGCATACTCATAGTTTTCTATCAATGATACTCTTTTTGTTTTTGCTGGATTCTCTTCTTTGCTTTGGCCTCTAAATGTTGGTTGGCCTCTGATATAGTTTGGATATTTGTCCCCTGCAAATCTCATGTTGAAATTTGATTCTCATGGTTGGAGGTGGGAGGCGTTTGGGTCATGAAGGTGGATCTCTCATGAATGGCTTGGTGCCATCCTTGTGGTAATGGGTGAGTTCTTGCTCTATTAGCTCATGGGAAATTCGCTCTCTCTCTCTCCCCCTCCCTCCCTCTCCTGCTCTCTCTCTCTCTCCCTTTCCTCCCATTTCCTCTTGTTTCACATGTGATGCCCTTTGCCTCCCTCTATTAGTGGAAGCTTCCTGAAACTCTCACCAGAAGTAAGTGTTGACACCATGCTGCTTGTACAGCCTGCAGAATCATGAGCTAAATAAACCCCTTTTGTAAATACATTGCCCAACCTCAGGTATTCCTTTGTGGCAAAGTGAATGGACTAAGACACCCTCTAAATTTTAGAGGGTGATAAGACTCCAATCTGGGCCCCATTTTCTTTATTATGTGTCTGTCTTGGGTGACCTTATTCAGTTCCATGAGTTTAGTTGTGAGCCATTTGCTGCTCGTTAAGTTCTATCTCTGATGACTTTTTAAAGTATCAGGTGTATAGTTTACTGCTTGCTTGATTATTCCATTAGAATGTTCGATAGGCATCTCAAATGTACCTTGTATAAAACAAAATTATTAGTTTCCTGTCCCCTTCCCATCTCATGTTTTCCCTTAGTCTTTTTCAACTCACTATGTGGCTTTACTGTGACTAAGCCAAAGACCAAGAGGCAGCCTGAATTTCTCTTTCATTCATCTCCCCACATTCATGGTTTCAGCTCTACAATTTGTTGATTGCTTTGCACATAGCACCAATCAACAAATATTTGTTTGTTAAACTAGTATTTGATAACTTAATGCATGACAAAATGTATTCCTAGTTTCAAACAATTTATAAACAAGCTTTGGGAAAATAATGCTGATAAGTTGTTGGCCTTTTGGTTTCAAACATGACTGAATTATTTACTTTGGATCTTCCTTGTCGATGTCTCATCCATAGTCATGTAAATCTTCCCACTGATCCTGTTGAGTGCTTGTTTGTTCCCCAGTGCCCAGTGGAGAGGGCTGGTAAACAGATAAAGCCTATTTGTATATTGAATGCTTTGCATCAGAAACCATGCAGAGCTGGGCCCCAATGGTCACCAGTCCCTTTGATGATGTAAGGAGGTAAGTGGTCTAGCCTGAGCAGAGTAAACTTCACTGAAATTCTGATGCCTCATTTGTACTTCCCTTGTTTTTTTTTTTTTTTTTCGAGACAGAGTCTTGCTCTGTCACCCCAGGCTGGAGTGCAGTGGTGCGATCTCGGCTCACTGCAAGCTCTGCCTCCCGGGTTCACGCCATTTTCCTGCCTCAGCCTCCCGAGTAGCTGGGACTACAGGGGCCCATCACCACACCCGGCTCATTTTTTTTTCTTTTATATTTTTAGTAGAGATGGGGTTTCACCGTGTTAGCCAGGATGGTCTCAATCTCCTGACCTCGTGATCCGCCTGCCTGGGCCTCCCAAAGCGCTGGGATTATACGCATGAGCCAATACACAGTAGTGTAATGAGTGTCTTGAAAGCCTAGGACAACCTCCCAGTCTTTAAATAGCTAAACAATCTACTTGTGAAATAAAATGCATATCCACATAGAACAGCAAAGCACCTGTGGTGGCTTTTATACCACATCAACCTAGCTTAGCTGAAGCTTTATTTCTCAGAATTCTGTTTCCTGTAGAGTTTCAGATTGGTGTTGGCCACAAGCAACATTCTGTGTGAGATTTAGAAGGTGAAAGTGAAATGGTAGCATATATATATTTTAAAATGGACTTTTAAAACAGTTATAGATTTACGGAAAAAATGCAGCTAGTAGAGTTCCCATCTGCCTTGTACCCAGTTTTCCTGTTGGTAACACCTTTCATTAGTATGGTACACTTGTTAGTTATTGAATCAATGTTGATACATGATTATTAGCTGAGGTCTATATTTTATTCACAATTTCTTAGTTTTTATCTTCTATCCTTTTTCTGTTCCATGATCTCTTCTCTTGTGATTCATTGCATTTAGTTGTCATGTCTCCTCAGACACCTTTGGGCTGTGACATTTTCTCAGACCTTCCTCGTTTTTAATTGTTTTCAGGAGTACAGGTCAGATATGTCATAGGTTGTCTTTCTTTTGGAATTTGTCTGATTTTTTTCCCCTCCCCCGCAAGACCGAGTTTTGCCCTTGTTGCCCAGGCTGGAGTGCAATGTTGCAATCTTGGATCAGTGCAACCTCCGCCTCCCAGACTCAAGCGATCCTCCTGCTTCAGCCTCCCAAGTAGCTGGGATTACAGGTGTCTGCCACCATGCCCAGCTAATTTTTTTGTATTTTTAGTAGAGATGGGGTTTTGTCATGTTGGCCAGGCTGGTCTTGAACTCCTGACCTCAAGTGATCCACCCACCTCCTCCTCCCAAAGTGCAGGGATTACAGATGTGAGCTACTGCGCCCTGCCAATGTTTTTCTTGTGATTAGACTGAGGTTATGATTTGGGGTATAGAAGACCACAAAGGTAAAGTAACATTCTCATCACATCTTATTGAGGGTACATCATTATCAAGTGATTTATTACTGTTGATGTTGACCTTGATCACTCTGCTTGAGGCTGTGTTTGTCAGATTTCTCAACTATAAAATTAACCCTTTCCCCCCAGCCATACTATCCTATTTGGAAGGAAGCCCCTATGCATAAGCCACACTTCAGGAGTGGAGATTGAAATTTCCCCTCATAGAGGTTGGTGTATTTATGTAATATTTGAAATTTTTATATATGGGAGATTTGTCTCATCTCCTCCATCTATTTATTTATTCAATCATCTGTTTATATCAGTATGGGCTCATGGATGTTTATTTTGTACTTTGTTATAATCCAATACTACTTTTTTCACTTTACTGTTCAGATTTTTCCATCTTTGGCCACTGAGAGCTCTTTCAGTTGACTTCCATGGCACTTTGACATACTCTCATTAATTTGAGTGTGTGTGTGTGTGTTTTCCTGAGCACTTCTTTACTTTCGGGCACTAAAAAGATGTTCCAGGATCAACCTGTAGATTTCCTGCCTTAGTCCTAGAATCCAGCATTTTCCCAGGGAAGCCTGTTTCCCTGTATTGGAGAATGGCATTAGAAACCAAATCTGGGTGCTAGGTGTGCTCATTGCTACTGTGGTATTGTTGCTTGTAGGCTCTCTTAGCTGACAGAGCAGGAAATGTATCTGTACATACTAACCCTTTTATATACATGTATCCGTAAGTATTTCTATATGTAACTGTATGGCCTATATTAAGCTAAACAAGAGTTCATACTGATGTGTCCAACTCTAATTCCTCTACCACATGGATCACTCTTTTTTGCTCCCCTTATTATTTGTATATTTCTGCTTTAAAAATGAGAAACATGGCTCTCATCATTCATCATACATTTTCTTAATTGTTCAATTCCAGTTTGCATGCATAGCAGCATCAAATTGTTAACCTATACTGCTGTAGAAAACAACTTTATCAGCTAGAGTACAGTGTTTATATGCAATTTATTTTGCATTTAAATTTACAGACCCTAGTCACTTCTAAAGCTAGCTAGGTCTGCAACATTTCTCCTCCCTTTTCATGAAATTGTTTCATAAATTTATAATACAGTTGAAGTCTCTTACAACAGTCTGCATTCCTTCCAGGGATCATCTGACCTGCTAAATTATTTGATTTAAAAAATGTGTATGCATTAAAGTTTATTCTTTGTGTAGTAAAATTCTGTGGGTTCTTACAAATGCATAGTGTCATTTACCCACCATTACAGTAGCATACAGAACAGTTTCATTGCCCTAAAAATCCTGTGTTTCACCTATTCAACTCTGTCTCCATCTTTCTGAATCCCAGGGCTTTACACCTTATCCCTTTATTTAGTTTTGTCTCCATAGTTTTGCTCTTTACAGAATGTCATAATAATTGAATTATACAGTAGATAGCCTTTTCAGACTACCTTCTTTCACTTAGTCCTATGCATTTATGGTTCATCTATGTCTTTTTGTGATTTGCTAGCTTAGTTTTTTAAAATCACTGAATGTTGCCTCACATGGATATATCACAAGTCATCTGTTCACCTATTAAAAACTATCTTGGCTGCTTCTAGTTTTTGATAATTATCAATGAAACTGCTAAAACATTCATGTGCAGGTCTTTGTGTAGACATAAGTTTTCAAATCACGTGCGCAAATACCTAGAAGTGCGCCTGCTGAATTGCATGATAAGATTATGTTTGTTTTTGTAAGAAATTGCCAAAATGTCTTCCATAGTAGCTGTACCATTTTGCATTCCCACCAGCAATAAATGAGAGTTTCTTTGTTCTGCTCTGCATTTTTGCTAGTATTTAATGTTGTCATTTTTGCTATTCTAGTAGGTGTGCAGTGGTATCTCATTGTTTTAATGTACAATTTCCTAATGACAAATGGTGTTGACAGTGTTTTCATATATTTATCTTTGGTGAGGTATCTATTCAAATTTTTTAGCCACACTTAAGTGAGGTGTTTAAAATTATTGTTGAATTTTGGGGGCGGAGCAAGATGGCCAAATAGGAACAGCTCTAGTCTCCAGCTCCCAGCGCCAGCGACATAGAAGACATGTGATTTCTGCATTTTCAACTGAGGTACTGGGTTCATCTCGCTAGGGAGTGCTGGACAATCGGTGCTAGTCAGCTGCTGCAGCCCGACCAGCGAGAGCTGAAGCAGGGCAAGGCATCGCCTCACCTGGGAAGTGCAAGGGGGAAGGGAATCCCTTTTCCTAGCCAGGGGAAATGAGACACACAACACCTGGAAAATTGGGTAACTCCCACCCTAATACTGCGCTCTACCAAGGGTCTTAGCAAACGGGCACACCAGGAGATTATATCCCACACCTGGCCGGGAGGGTCCCATGCCCACGGAGCCTCCCTCATTGCTAGCACAGCAGTCTGCAATCTAAGGGCAAGGCAGCAGCGAGGCTGGGGGAGGGGTGCCCACCATTGCTGAGGCTTAAGTAGGTAAACAAAGCCACTGGGAAGCTTGAACTGGGTGGAGATCACAGCAGCTCAAGGAGGCCTCCCTGTCTCTGTAGACTCCACCTCTGGGCACAGGGCACAGCTAAACAACAACAACAACAACAACAACAAGAGCAGCAGAAACCTCTGCAGACACAAACGACTCTGTCTGACAGCTTTGAAGAGAGCAGTGGATCTCCCAACATGAAGGTTGAGATCTGAGAACGGACAGACTGCCTGCTCAAGTGGGTCCCTGACCCCTGAGTAGCCTAACTGGGAGACATACGCCACTAGGGGCAGACCTACACCCCCACACCTCACACAGTGGAGTATACCCCTGTGAGGAAGCTTCCAAAGCAAGAATCAGACAGGTACACTCGCTGTTCAGCAATATTCTATCTTCTGCAGCCTCTGCTGCTGATACCCAGGCAAACAGGGTCTGGAGTGGACCTCAAGCAATCTCCAACAGACCTACAGCTGAGGGTCCTGACTATTAGAAGGAAAACTAACAAACAGGAAAGACACCCACACCAAAACCCCATCAGTACATCACCACCATCAAAGACCAGAGGCAGATAAAACAACAAAGATGGGGAAAAAGCAGGGCAGAAAAGCTGGAAATTCAAAAAATAAGAGCACATCTCCCCCTGCAAAGGAACGCAGCTCATCGCCAGCAACGGATCAAAGCTGGACAGAGAATGACTTTGACGAGATGAGAGAAGAAGGCTTCAGTCCATCAAACTTCTCAGAGCTAAAGGAGGAATTACGTACCCAGCGCAAAGAAACTAAAAATCTTGAAAAAAGAGTGGAAGAATTGATAACTAGAATAATTAATGCAGAGAAGGCCATAAACGAACTGACAGAGATGAAAACCATGACACAAGAAATACGTGACAAATGCACAAGCTTCAGTAACCGACTCGATCAACTGGAAGAAAGAGTATCAGTGATTGAGGATCAAATGAAAGAAATGAAGCGAGAAGAGAAATCTAAAGAAAAAAGAAGAAAAAGACATGAACAAAGACTGCAAGAAGTATGGGATTATGTAAAAAGACCAAATCTACGTCTGATTGGGGTGCCTGAAAGTGAGGGGGATAATGGAACCAAGTTGGAAAACACTCTTCAGGATATCATCCAGGAGAACTTCCCCAACCTAGTAGGGCAGGCCAACATTCAAATTCAGGAAATACAGAGAATGCCACAAAGATACTCCCTGAGAAGAGCAACTCCAAGACACATAATTGCCAGATTCACCAAAGTTGAAATGAAGGAAAAAATCTTAAGGGCAGCCAGAGAGAAAGGTCGGGTTACCCACAAAGGGAAGCCCATCAGAATAACAGCAAATCTCTCGGCAGAAACTCTACAAGCCAGAAGAGAGGGGGGGCCAATATTCAACATTCTTAAAGAAAAGAATTTTAAACTCAGAATTTCATATCCAGCCAAACTAAGTTTCATCAGTGAAGGAGAAATAAAATCCTTTACAGATAAGCAAATGCTTAGAGATTTTGTCACCACCAGGCCTGTCTTACAAGAAACCCTGAAGGAAACACTAAACATGGAAAGGAACAACCGGTACCAGCAATTGCAAAAACATGCCAAAATGTAAAGACCATCGAGGCTAGGAAGAAACTGCATCAACTAATGAGCAAAATAACCAGTTAATATCATAATGGCAGAATCAAGTTCACACATACCAATGTTAACCTTAAATGTAAATGGACTAAATGGTCCAATTAAAAGACACAGACTGGCAAACTGGATAAAGAGTCAAGACCCATCAGTTTGCTGTATTCAGGAGACCCATCTCACATGCAGAGACATACATAGGCTCAAAATAAAGGGATGGAGGAAGATCTACCAAGCAAATGGAGAACAAAAAAAGCAGGGGTTGCAATCCTAGTCTCTGATAAAATAGACTTTAAACCATTAAAGATCAAAAGAGACAAGAAGGCCATTACATAATGGTAAAGAGATCAATTCAACAGGAAGAGCTAACTATCCTAAATACATATGCACCCAATACAAGAGCACCCAGATTCATAAAGCAAGTCCTTAGAGACTTACAAAGAGACTTAGACTCCCATACAATAATAATGGGAGACTTCCACACCCCACTGTCAACAGTAGACAGATCAATGAGACAGAAAGTTAACAAGGATATCCAGAAACTGAACTCATCTCTGTAGCAAGCAGGACTAATAGACATCTACAGAACTCTCCACCCCAAATCAACAGAATATACATTCTTCTCAGCACCACATCACACTTATTCCAAAATTGACCACATAATTGGAAGTAAAGCACTCCTCAGCAAATGTACAAGAACAGAAATTATAACAAACTGTCTCTCAGACCACAGTGCAATCAAACTAGAACTCAGGACTAAGAAACTCAATCAAAACCGCTCAACTACATGGAAACTGAATAACCTGCTCCTGAATGACTACTGGGTACATAACGAAATGAAGGCAGAAATAAAGGTGTTCTTTGAAACCAATGAGAACAAAGATACAACATACCAGAATCTCTGGGACACATTTAAAGCAGTGTGTAGAGGGAAATTTATAGCACTAAATGCCCACAAGAGAAAGCTGGAAAGATCTAAAACGGACACTCTAACATCACAATTAAAAGAACTAGAGAAGCAAGAGCAAACACATTCAAAAGCTAGCAGAAGGAAAGAAATAACTAAGATCAGAGCAGAACTGAAGGAGATAGAGACACAAAAAACCCTCCAAAAAATCAATGAATCCAAGAGTTGGTTTTTTGAAAAGATCAACAAAATTAATAGACCACTAGCAAGACTAATAAAGAAGAAAAGAGAGAAGAATCAAATAGATGCAATAAAAAATGATAAAGGGGATATCACCACTGACCCCACAGAAATACAAACTACTATCAGAGAATACTATAAATACCTCTATGCAAATAAACTAGAAAATCTAGAAGAAATGGATAATTTCCTGGACACTTACACTCTCCCAAGACTAAACCAGGAAGAAGTTGAATCCCTGAATAGACCAATAGCAGGCTCTGAAATTGAGGCAACAATTAATAGCCTACCAACCAAAAAAAGTCCAGGACCAGATGGATTCATAGCTGAATTCTACCAGAGGTACAAGGAGGAGTTGGTACCATTCCTTCTGAAACCATTCCAATCAATAGAAAAAGAAGGAATCCTCCCTAACTCATTTTATGAGGCTAACATCATCCTGATACCAAAGCCTGGCAGAGACACAACAAAAGAAGGGAATTTTAGACCAATATCCCTGATGAACATTGATGCAAAAATCCTCAATAAAATACTGGCAAACTGGATCCAGCAGCACATCAAAAAGCTTATCCACCATGATCAAGTGGGCTTCATCCCTGGGATGCAATGCTGGTTCAACATATGCAAATGAATAAACATAATCCAACATATAAACAGAACCGAAGACAAAAACTACATGATTATCTCAATAGATGCAGAAAAGGCCTTTGACAAAATTCAGCAGCCCTTCATGCTAAAAACTCTCAATAAATTCGGTATTGATGGAAGGTATCTCAAAATAATAAGAGCTGTTTATGACAAACCCACAGCCAATATCATACTGAATGGACAAAAACTGGAAAAATTCCCTTTGAAAACTGGCACAAGACAGGGATGCCCTCTCTCACCACTCCTATTCAACATAGTGTTGGAAGTTCTGGCTAGGGCAATCAGGCAAGAGAAAGAAATAAAGGATATTCAGTTAGGAAAAGAAGAAGTCAAATTGTCCCTGTTTGCAGATGACATGATTGTATATTTAGAAAACCCCATTGTCTCAGCCCAAAATCTCCTTAAGCTGATAAGAAACTTCAGCAAAGTCTCAGGATACAAGATTAATGTGCAAAAATCACAAGCATTCTTATACACCAGTGCCAGACAGAGAGCCAAATCATGAATGAACTCCCCTTCACAATTGGTTCAAAGAGAATAAAATACCTAGGAATCCAACTTAAAAGGGATGTGAAGGACCTCTTCAAGGAGAACTACAAACCACTGCTCAATGAAATTAAAGAGGACACAAAGAAATGGAAGAACATACCATGCTCATGCATAGGAAGAATCAATATCGTGAAAATGGCCATACTGCCCAAGGTAGTTTATAGATTCAATGCCATCCCCATCAATCTACCAATGACTTTCTTCACAGAATTGGAAAAAACTACTTTAAAGTTCATATGGAACCAAAAAAGAGCCCTCATTGCTAAGGCAATCCTAAGCCAAAAGAACAAAACTGGAGGCATCACATTACCTGACTTCAAACTATACTACACGGCTACAGTAACCAAAACAGCATGGTACTGGTAGCAAAACAGAGATATAGATCAATGGAACAGAACAGAGTCCTCAGAAATAATATCACACATCTACAGCCATCTGATCTTTGACAAACCTGAGAAAAACAAGAAATGGGGAAAGGATTCCCTATTTAATAAATGGTGCTGGGGAAACTGGCTAGTCATATGTAGAAAGCTGAAAATGGATCCCTTCCTTACTCCTTAATACAAAAATTAATTCAAGATGGATTAGAGATTTAAATGTTAGACCTAAAACCATAAAAACCCTAGAAGAAAACCTAGGCAATATCATTCAGAACATAGGCATGGGCAAGGACTTCATGTCTAAAACACCAAAAGCAATGGCAACGAAAGCCAAAATTGACAAATGGGACCTAATTAAACTAAAGAGCTTCTGCACAGCAAAAGAAACTGCCATCAGAGTGAACAGGCAATATACAGAATGGGAGAAAACTTTTGCAATCTACTCATCTGACAAAAGGGCTAATATCCAGAACGTACAAAGAACTCAAACAAATTTACAAGAAAAAAACAAACAACCCCATCAAAAAGTGGGCAAAATATATGAAACAGACACTTCTCAAAAGAAGACATTTATGCAACCAACCGACACATGAAAAAATGCTTATCATCACTGGCCATCAGAGAAATACAAATCAAAACCACAATGAGATACCATCTCACACCAGTTAGAATGGCAATCATCAAAAAGTCAGGAAACAAGAAGTGCTGGAGAGGATGTGGATAAATAGGAACACTTTTACACTGTTGGTGGGACTGTAAACTCGTTCAACCATTGTGGAAGACAGTGTGGTGATTCCTCAAGGATTTAGAAATAGAAATACCATTTGACCCAGTCATCCCATTCCTGGATATATACCCAAGGGATTATAAATCATGCTGCTATAAAGACACATGCACGTGTATGTTTATTGCGGCACTATTCACAATAGCAAAGACTTGGAACCAACCCAAATGTCCATCAATGACAGACTGGATTAAGAAAGGGTGGTGCATATACACCATGAAATATTATGCAGCCATAAAAAAGGATGAGCTCGTGCCTTTGTAGGGACATGGATGCAGCTGGAAACCATCATTCTCAGCAAACTATCGCAAGAACAGAAAACCAAACAGCTCATGTTCTCACTCATATGTGGGAATTGAACAATGAGATCACTTGGACACAAGAAGGGGAACATCCTACACTGGGGCCTGTTGTGTGGTGGAGGGAGTGGGGAGGCATAACATTAGGAGATATACCTAATGTAAATGATGAGTTAATGGGTGCAGCACACCAACTTGGCACATGTATACATATTTAACAAACCTGCACGTTGTGCACATGTACCCTAGAACATAAAGTATAATAAAAATAAAAAATAATTTAAAAAAATTATTGTTGAATTTTAAGAGTTCTTTATGTATTTTGCACACAAGTCCTTTAACAAATATTTTTAAAAATTTTTTTTCCAGTCTATGGATTTTCTTTTCATTTTCTTATCAGAGCAGAAGTTATTTCACAGAACAGAAGTTATTAATTTTAATAAAGTATAGCCTATCAATTATTTCTCTCTTGGATTATGCATTTGATGTTTTTCCTAAAAACTCTCCACCATACCCATGATCATCTAGGTTTCTCCTTGTTTCATCCTAGAATTTTTATTTATTTTTTATTTTTTTTTATTTTTTGAGATGGAGTTTCACTCTGTCACCCAGGCTAGAGTGCAGTGGTACTATTTTGGCTCACTGCAACCTCCGTCTCCCCGGTTCAAGCAATTCTCCCTGCCTCAGCCTCCCAAGTAGCTGGGATTACAGGCGCCCACCTACCTACTACCATGCCCAGCTAATGTTTTGTATTTTTAGTAGAGACAGGGTCTCACCACGTTGGCCAACCTGGTATTGAAGTCCTCACCTCAGGTAATCCACCCACCTTGGTCTCCCAAAGTGCTGGGATTACAGGCATGAGCCACTGCGCCCAGCCAATTTTGTATTTAAGGCTATATATTGGTCCGTTTTCACACTGCCGTAAAGATACTACCTGAAGCTGGGTAATTTATAAACAGAGGAGATTTGATTGACTCACATTTCCATATGGCTGGAGGGGGCTCAGGAAACTTATAATCATGGTGGAAGGTAAAGGGAAAGCAAGGTATGTCTTACACGGCAGCAGGAGATAAAGAGAGTGCAGGGGAAACTGCCACTTTTAAACCATCAGATCTTGTGAGAACTCCCTCATTATCAGGAGAACAGCATGGGGAAACCTCCCCCATGATCCAATCACCTCCCACCAGTTCCCTTCCTCAACACATGGGGATTACAATTTGAGATGAGATTTGGGTGGGGACACAGAACCAAATCATAGCAGTCTATAATCCATTTTGAGTTAGTTTTTATGAACGGTGTAAGGTTTGTGTCTAGATTAGTTTTTTTCACATAGGGAGGCCCAATTGTTCAGTGAATATTTGTTGGAAAGTCTATCCTTTGTCCACAGAGTTGCCTTTGCTCTTTTGTTAAAAATAGGCTGACTATATTTGCTTGGGTCCATTTCTGGTCACCTATTCTGTTCCATTGATTTATGTGTCCATTCATTCACCAATACCACACTGTCTTGATTAGTGTCACTTTATAGTTAAGTCTTGAAATTGGGTAGCATCAGTCCTCCAAGTTTGTTCTCTTTCTTGGGTATTGTGTTGGCTAGTCAGGATCTTTTGCCTTTTCATATACATTTTAGAATGTTTGTCAGTATACACAAAATAGATCACTAGGATTTTGATTAGGATTGCTCTGAATCTATTGGTCAAGTTGGGAAGAATTGACATCTTGTTAATATTGAGTCTTCCAATCCATGAATGTGAAATTTATTTAGATCTTCATTGATTTTGTTTATCACAGCTTTGTAGTTCTGCATACAGATCCTATATATATTTTATTAGATCTATACATAAACATTTTATTTTTTTGTGCTATTGTAGTGTTGTGTTTTCATTTCAAATTTCATTTTTTAATTTCTTGTATAAAGAAAAGCAATAGACTTTCATATATTAACCTTGTATCTTGAGATAATTTTGTAATTACAAGTTCCAGAATTTTAAAAATGTATTTTATTTATTTATTTTCTTATTTTTTAGAGGTAGGGTCTCCCTCTGTCAACCACGCTGGAGTACAGTTATGCAATTGTAGCTCACTATAAGCTTGAACTCCTGCTGGGCTCAAGTGGTCCTCCTACCTCAGCCTCCTGGATAGCTGGGATTGCAGACATGTGCCACCATGCCTGGCTATTTTTTAAAAAAAAATTTTATTATAGAGACAGTCTTACTATATAGCCCAGGCTGGTCTTGAATTCCTCGCCTCAAGCCATCCTCTTACCTTGGCCTCCCAAAATGTTGAAATTACAGGTGTGAGCCACTGTGCCCAGCCTAAAATGTATTTTACATTGTGTGTGTGTGTGTGTTTTGGTAGTTTGTGTCTTTCAAGGAATTGGCCCATTTCATCTACATTATCAAATTCATAGGCAGAGTTTTTCATTGTATTTCTTTATTTTCCTCTTAATGTGTATGGGTTCAGTAGTGATGACCCCTCTTTATTTCTGATTTGAGTAATTCTTTTTCTTTTTTAGCCTAAGAAGCTAATCAGTTTTATTAATCTTTTCAAATAACCAGCTTTGTTTTTAATGTTTTTTGTTGTTTTTCTAATTTCATGATTTCTGCTGTAATTTGTATTTTTTATGCTTATTTTATGCTTAAATTGTGCTTCTTTCTTTAGCTTCCTAAGGTAGAAGCTTAGATGATGGATTTTAGATCTTTCTTTTTTCTAATATATGCATTTAATGTTGTAAACTTTCCTTTAAGCACAGCTTTTTGCCACATCTCACAAATTTTGATAAGTTGTTTTTTTATTTTCATTTAATTCAAAATAATTTTAAGTTTTTCTTGATATTTCTTCTTTGACCTATGTGTTATTTAGATTGTATTGTCTAGTTTCCAAATATTTTGTGATTTTCCAACTATCTTCCAATTATTGTTTTCTGGTTTAATTGCATTGTGGTCTGAGAACATACCTTGAATTATTTCCATTCTTTTAGATTGGTTAAGGTGGGTTTTATGACCCAGAGTGTGGTTTATCTTGGTGAACAGTCCCTGTGAGCTTGAGAAGAATGTGTATTCTATTATTGCTGGATATAGTCTATAAATATCAATGAGATTACGTTGTAGTGCTTCTCAGGTTTACCATATCCTCACTGATTTTTTGGCTGCTTGATCTGTCATATACGAAAAGAGGAAAGTTTAAGTCCCCAACTAGAAGTGGATTTGTCTGTTTCTTCTTGCACTTCTGTCAGTTTTTGCCTCACATGTTTTGATGCTCTGTTGTTAAGTGCATACACATTAAAAATTATTGCATCGTGTCTTCTTGGGGAACTGGCCCATTTATCAGTATGTATTGCACCCATTTATCCCTGATTATCTTCCTTGTTCTAAAATCTATTTTGTCTGATATTAATATAGGCGCCCCAGCTTTCTTTTGATTTTAATTAGCGTGGTATATCTTTTTTCATTCATTTCATCTTAACCTATCTGTGTCTTTATAAATATATACGTTTGTGGGCCAGGTGCTGTGGCTCACGCCTGTAATCCCAGCACTTTGGGAGGCTGAGGCGGGTGGATCACTTGAGGTCAGGAGTTTGAGACCAAGTTGGCTAACATGGTGAAACCTTGTCTCTACTAAAAAAAAATCCCCAAAAAACAAAAACAGCACAAAAATTAACCAGGTGAGGTGGCGGATGCCTGTAATTCCAGTTACTCAAGAGGCTGAAGCAGAATAATCACTTATACCTGGGAGGCAGAGGTTGCAGTGAGCTGAGATCATGCCACTGCACTCCAGCCTGGGCGACAGAGTGAGACTCTGTCTCAAAAAAAACAAACAAACAAAATATATATCTACACATACACACAGACACACATTTATGTACACACACATACATATACACACACACACACACATATATATGTTTGTAGTTCAGATACAGGTTGATGATGGAGGTAAGCCTAAGGTATTATGAAACACAGAGCAGTAGAATTAAGTCTGTCCCAGGGAGTTGGGGTCAACTTCAGAGAGAAGATGATGGAAGTTTGAGTTGACTATTGAAGGAGGAGAAAGTGTTTGTGCTGGTGAAGGAAGGAGTGATGTGTTTCAGGGTTGAGTAGGGAGTGTTTCCTGGGATGAAGCAGGGTTGGGGGTGTGGTGGGAGATGATGGTGTGAAGTGAGTTTGGATAGGTCAAGTGAGGGGGATCATGCCAAAAAGAGACAGAAATGCTAAGCAAATGAGTTAAGCTTGCATCCTGCAGATCAAGAACAAGGGAGCCCTGGCACTCAAAGTGTGACCCAGGAGCCAACAGCATCTGCATCACCTGGGAGATTGTTTTATAAAGGCAATATTTTGGTCTCCACTCAAGACCTACTGAGCCAGAGTCTTTATTTTAACAAGATCCCAGGGGACTCTCATACACTTCAAAGTTTGAGAAGTGCTGCTATCGAGAGTTCTGTTCAGGGATTACAACGTCTAGAGTTTGGAAGTCTTTTCTTCTGGGGGTAATTCAATTTTTCCAATGAAAAATCTTCCAATCTGGGGCCATATGCCTGGCAACCAGTGTTCTGAGAGCAGGTGGGGAGTGGCTGCTGTGAATTCCAGTGTTAGTATTTGGACTTTAGAATTTAATCTCTCAGCATTATTCCTCGTCCTTGCCATTTTGGGCATTATCTTGCCCAATCTGGACCGTCTGCAGAGAATAAACTTCTGGTTTCTTGAATGGAGTGAGGGCAGATATTGTTTGGTGGGGGAAAGCATCTGGGAGCCTAATTGTTATACACATTTATCAGTCCTCTTACTCTCAGCCGCCTTACACTTAGCCCCATACCTCATGGTCTCTGGCACTTCCATGTATGAATAAATACATTGGTTTATTTCTTAAAGAACACCTAGAACCATACCTTCCTCTGCTCTGTTAGGAGAGGCAATATTTCTCTATCCATTTTCTGTTTTCTAAAATTCTACAGGCTGGGCGTGGTGGCTCACACCTGTAACCCCAGCACTTTGGGAGGCTGAGGCAAGTGGATCATCTGAGGCCAGGAGTTTGAGAGCAGCCTGACCAATGTGGAGAAACCCCATCTCTACTAAAAATACAAAAATCAGCCAGATGTGGTGGTGCTCGCTGTAGTCCCAGCTACTCAGGAGGCTGAGGTGGGAGAATCACTTGAGCCTGGGAGGCAGAGGTTGCCATGAGCCGAGATCACACCATTGTACTCCAGCGTGGATGACAGAGTGAGGCTCTGTCTCAAAATTAATTAATTAATAAAATTCAGCTGAGCTCTCTCAAGCACACCTCTTTGTACTTGGAGATGTACTTTCTTTTAATGAATATTTAGTTAGTTTAGGAGGAAGAGGGTTTCTCCCATGTTTAACAGAAACTGTTTGAGATTCCTCTTAATCTCTCTTGTTTTACAAGTAACTTAAAAAAAATCAACTCCACACATACAATAAAATGCACTGATTTTAAGTGCAGTCTTTGATGAGTTTTGATCCATAATCAAGATATATAACATTTCCATCAACCCATAAATTTCCCTTCTGTGGTAGGCAGCTTCTGAAATGATCCTCAATGACTCCTACCTCCTGGTATTCATTTTCTGTGTTGAACGTGAGCTACACCTCGTGACTTGATTCTAATCAATAGAACATAGCAAAGGTAATGAGGCATTACTTCTGAGATTAGATTGCAAAAGATCTTGACTTTTGTCTTGCTGCCATTCTCTTGCTCTCTTGCCCTCTTGCTTGCTTACTCTGATAAAGCCAGCTTCAATATTGTAAGTTTCCTTATGGAGAGGCCCACATGTCAAGAAACTGAGGATGTGCTCTGGCCAACAAATCGTGAGGAAATGAGACCCTCAGTCCAACAACTTGCAGAGAACTCAATCCTGCCAACAACCCACTGAGGGAGCTGAGAAGTAAATCCACCCACAGGGGAGCCTTAACTGCAGATGCAGCCAACACATTGACTGCAGCCTGGTGAGATGCTCACAGCCAGAGGAACCAGTTGAGTCATGCCAGATTTTTGACCCACAGAAATGGACAGATAATACATGTGTTAAGACACTAAGCCACTAAGCCACTAAGTTTCAGGGTAATTTGTTACAAAGCAATAGATAACTAGTATATCTCCCGACCCTTGGCAGTCAACCTCTTCCAACCCCAACTTCAGGTATCTACTAGTTAACAGATCCCTCTGTCATTATAAATTTGTCTTTCTTTTCAAAAATTTCAAGTAATTCAGTATTTTTTTCTGAATTGTCCATCTTGTTGTATATATTAGGCATTTTTTCATGTTTATTGCTGAGCAATATTCCTTTGTATGTATAAACCATAATATGTTTTTCCATTAATCCATTGATAAATATTTGGGTTATTTACAGTGTTCTGGTTATTATGAATAAAGCTGCTATGAACATCCTTGTATAATCTTTATTTCTAGAAATATAATTCTGAGTCATATGGTAAGAGTAGGCTTTTATGTTTATCTTTTTAAGAAATGACCAAACTGTTTTCCATAATGCTTGTACCCTTTTCAAGGTTTGTCTTTCTCTTTGGCTTTCAGCAGTTGAAAATGATGCACTTTGGTGTGGATTTCTTTATATTTATCCTACTTGTGGTTCTTTGAGATTCTTGGACTTGTAGGTTAATGCTTTTCTTCCAGTTTGGAAAACTGTGGCACTATTTCTTTAAGTACTTAATCTTTTCCATCTGGGACTCCAACTACAAAATGTTGGACTGCACAATATTTTTCCACATATCTCTTAGGCCCTTTTCTTCAAAAGTTTTTGTATCTACTATTTGAATTGGATAATTTCTACTGATTTATTTGGAAATTCACTGATTTTTCCTCCATCTTCAGTCTACTGTTGAATGCATTTAGTACATTTTTTGTATTAGTTATTGTGCTTTTCAGCTCTAGAATTCCTAATGGTTTCCATTTATCTGGTGACACTCTGTCCACTTGTTAGGACCATACTTTCTTTTAATCATTCACACTTCTTTAAATACTTTAAGAATATTTATAAAAATGATTTGAAATCTTTGCCAAATCTAACATCTTGGGCCACTGATAGTCAATTTCTGTTTACTACTTTAAAGTTCTGTTTCTTTGCATCCCTGGTAATTTTTGGTCAAAAACTGAGTAGTGCAGGATAAATGTGCTAGTGATTCTAGATTCTGTTATATTCTTCTGAGAATTGCTTTGTTCTAGTACATAGTTAATTGCCTTGACTCAAACTGCAAACTTTGTTTCCTCTGCAGTGTGCAGTAGCTTGTATATCTTCTCAGTTTGTTCAGTTCCTAGTTTGTGTGTGTGTGTGTGTGTGTGTGTATTTGTGTCTTCTTGGTGTCTGCATGTTTTGATGGTTAACCAAGGATTTGTGCAGGATTTATACTTAGATTTAGGGGCATACACTCTTTGCAGCTTCTTTGCTTCTAGAGTTTCCTAAATTATTGACTGTTCTGTGATCCCAGAGCCCAGTCCTTCAATACTTCAATCCAGTAAGGCTTAAGCTTTTTGCTGCTTACCTGTTTGCTGGTTGGGGATTCCACTGTCAAAAACGGTGAAAACTCACAAACTCACTAATACAGTTCTGTCTTTCAAGGGTGGATGCCGTTCTGGTTTCTGTTTGCTTTTCTTAGGTGCCCTGCCCTTCCTCCACATCCATCCATAGTTTTGTGATCATCCAGGGCTTTGGGGTATAGTATGCACTCAGATTTTTGGTCTGACACTTTCTTCAATTTTCTCACTTCCAGGATTTTAACCCTAAATTTCCTCTGTTCTACCACTCTTACACTCCTTCCTCTGCCATCTTGAGTTGGTAAGGTTGATTTATTTCTTCTGCTATAGCTGTGAGGGTTGGGGAGTGTTCTGAGGCAGAAAACAAGCAAACAACTCCTCACCCCACAAAATCAACAACCATAAACTTGCAATTCTTACTGGAAATAGTTACAGTTATTTAAGGGTAGGCCGTTCTCTGACTTCTGTCTACTAATTTCTTCAAATAGTTGGTTATTAAAAAAAGAATGTGTTGGCCGGGTTGTGGTGGCTCACACCTGTAATCCCAGTACTTTGGGAGGCTGAGGCAGGTGAATCACTTGAGGTCAGGAGTTTGAGACCAGCCTGGCCAACATGGTGAAATCCCATCTCTACTAAAAATACAAAAATTAGTAGGGCATAGTGGGTGCCTGTAATCCCAGCTACTCGAGAGGCTGAGGCAGGAGAATTGCTTGAACCTGGGAGGTGGAGGTTGCAGTGAGTCAAGATCGCACTCCAGCCTGGGTGATAAAATCGCACTCCAGCACTGCACTCCAGCCTGGGTGATAAAGAGCACGACTCTGTCTCAAAACAAAAGAAAAAAAAAAAAAAGAATTTGTCTGCGTTTCGTTATTGTCTAGGAAAGGATTTACCAATGACTTCACTCCACTGCTACTGGAAGCAGATTTGAACAGTAGTACTACAGGTTTTGTGATAGTTGTCCTGTGTTCTCCATGACTTCAGAAGTGGCATTAACATCCTCACCAGATCCTACTATCTGAGAGCTCCTTCTGATCCTCTACTCTTTCCTTCAGTCTCTGCTGGGTCCTCATGGAACCCAGTAACTTGATTTTTCATTTGATAAATGTTATTTCTTTACCTACAAAAATTTTACATTTTGATATAATAATTCTTAGTCTTTTAATTTGTCTTTCTTTTGTCTTAATGCTTAGAAATTCCTTTTCTAACCCTGGGTTTGGTAAATATTTACTTATATGTTTATCAATTTGTGGCACAGTTCCCTCCCATTTAATACCTTAATCCATATGTAATTTACTTGAATGTATGACGTGAAGTAGGAATTAAACTTTGTTGTTTTTATCAATTAGTTAACCAATTTCCCTGACACTATTTTATTGATTAAAACATCCTCTAGGCTGGGTGTGGTGGCTCATGCCTGTTATCCCAGCACTTTGGGAGACCGAAGTGGGTGGATCATCAGAGATCAGGAGTTTGAGACCAGCCTGGCCAACATGGTGAAACACCATCTTTACTAATAATACAAAATTTAGCTGGGCGTGGTGGCAGGTACCTGTAGTCCCAGCTACTCGGGAGGCTGAGACAGTAGAGTCACTTGAACCTGGGAGACGGAGGTTATAGTGAGCCGAGATCGTGCCACTGCACCCCAGCCTGGGCGACAAAGCCAGACTCCGTCTCAAAAAAAAAAAAAAATCCTCTTCCCATTAAGATGGAATATTGCATGATAGAGAGATTGCTATTATCTATTCTGGATATTTCCTCCCAGGTGAAGGAATGCCACTGGTGTGGTACTTCTGATTTCTCTCCACCCACTTCCTCACTCCACTCCTGAAGAGGTTGAGTGACTTTTCTATTTAGTAAGTTGGGGAAAAACAGTCAAGCATACTTAGTTTTGGTTGTTTCTGGTTGGATTCAAAGTGTCGAAAGGGAACAAGATTTCTTTCCTAAATGTTTTTGGCCCATGCACCTACCATGAGGGTTTCTGGAAGGCAGTTTTCTTCTTCACATGGGTCCTAACGAAATTGGGATGATGAAGTCCAGTCTTTTACTACTGATAAAGATTAAACTGGAGAATGCCCAAAACTTCTGCTGATGGACGCTGCGTCTGGTAGATAAACCCACTCCATGAGTGGAAAATGAGACCAGGCAGCCCTCCTGGTGTGCAAAGGGAGCCTGCCCCTGGAATGGGAACAGTGCCTGCGCCCTGTGTGCAGCTCCCTCCCAAGTAAGGGAAGAGCTGAGTTAGGATGAGCACATTGGATCTTCACCCAAAACTTTTAGGTCCATGTCACTTGCTCTCTCCAGAGAGGAGTGAGTAAGTGGTGAGAAGAGACTGGAGAGGTGGCTGCAGTGCAGCCTCCTCCACCTGGAAGGAAATATGATGAGTAGGAAGGAAGCATCCCAAAATATACCTTTGTTTTATTCAGTATTTACAAATAGAGGTGCTTTCAGTAACAGATACACACAGATTTATTTCCGAGCGTTCTTTTAGGTTCTTTTGGTTTGCTTATCTAGTATGGTTCCAGTACCATCCTTTTATTTTATTTATTTTTTATTTTTTTACTTTGAGCCATCCTTTTAGAGTAACAGAGATTTATGATACTTGTTAATATTTGGCAGAGCAAGTCACTTCTTACTAATTTTCTTTTTCAAACATTTTTAGTAATTAGTGATTCTTTATTTGTGAGATGTACCTTAGGATAATTTTGCTATTAAAAATAAATCTTGGCCACACGTGGTGGTTCACGCCTGTAATCCCAGCAGTTTGGGAGGCCGACACAGGTGGATCACTTGAGGTCAGGGGTTTGAGACCAACCTGGCCAACAGGGTGAAACCCTGTCTCTACTAAAAATGCAAAAAATTAGCTGGGTGTGG
Organism: Piliocolobus tephrosceles; assembly: GCF_002776525.5. Taxonomy (NCBI): domain Eukaryota; kingdom Metazoa; phylum Chordata; class Mammalia; order Primates; family Cercopithecidae; genus Piliocolobus; species Piliocolobus tephrosceles. Next base: position 39,748,665 of record NC_045440.1, on the reverse strand, counting down.
TGGTGTGTGCCTGTAGTCCCAGCTACTCAGGAGGCTGAGGCAGGAGAATTGCAGAGGTTGCAGTGAGCCAAGATCATACCACTGCACTCCAGCCTGTGCGACAGAGACTCCATCTCAAAAAAAAAAAAAAAAAAAAAAAAAACCCAAAAAACTCAGTAGGTTTTATACTGAATTTTTCATCTAGGATGCTATATTTCTCTTGATATTCAAGATTTTAAAATGTTTCCAATAAATTTTATAGTTTTATTTGCAGATAACCTGAATGTTCCTTTGATTTAAGAAAAGAATTGAGAGGGATTTGTTTTTTTATTATGAGCACAATTACAGAATATAACTAGAGCTTTTGAGTGTTCCTAAAGGGAGTCATTTGTGCATAGAAGATTAGTTTCAGGATGTTAACAATAATACTTGACTTATTAAATTTATAAATGAAAAAACTAGATTTTTCTTAATCTTTTAATTTCAAGTTACAAACCTATTCATAAAATTGGTAAAATACACGCAAAAATTTTAAATTTTCCTTTGATTAAAGTTGAATTAATGCAAAGTGAATAGAACATATCCCCTTAAACAAACAATTCTGTTTACAACTCAGTTAATTAAATTCCTTCAATCATTAAAACTGTATTTATAAGTTTAGCATACTTGCTTTTCTTTTCAGCACTTCAAATGCCCCAACAAGCATAGCCTTCCCAAGTACTTGAACAATTCTATTAAGTGTGATAAAACCAAATTGATAAATATGGCAAATCTTAAAAAACTTTCAGTGTAGTTTAAAAAATTAGCTAAAGTCTCATACCTTTCAACTTACAATGATAAAATCAATAACTCAATTGCATGTTGTACAATGGAATCACGGCTATAATCTTCATGATTATCTTATGTCCCCCCAAAATCCCTACAGTTTCTTTCTTTCTTCTCCTTCCTTCTCTTCTCTTCTCTTCTCTTCTTTCCTTTTTCTTTCTTTTCTTGAGACAAGGCCAGGCTCTATTGCCCACGCTGGGGTGCAGTGCTGCGATCTTGGCTCACTGCAACCTCTGCCACCCAGGCTCAAGCGAACTTCCTGCCTCAGCCTGCTGAGTACCTGGGGCCACAGGTGTACACCACCATACCCAGCTAATTTTTGTATTTTTGTATTGCGATGACAGGGGGTGTCTCCCTATGTTGCCCAGATCGGTCTCAAACTCCTAGGCTTAAGCTATCTGGCCTCCTCAGCCTCCCAAAGTGCTGGGTTTATGGGCCTGAGCCACCGTGCCCACCCCTCCTTACAGTCACTTTAGATATCAAATACACACACATTGTTCCAATGATTATCCAGATTCCTGAATGTAACACGAAAGTATTACTATATATGTAGTTTGATTTATTTCTTTGTCTTTATATCTAATTCAAAAATGTCCTAGGGTTAAAAGACACCCATGAAGAAAGCAATTTTACTATCCCAAGCCAATAAGAGTTATTAGCCCAATCAAATTGGGGAAGAGATTTCAGAAAACAAATTATGGGCCAGAGATTTTGGGTCCTACACTAGATCTGATCCTTCTGGGGCCACTCAGCGAAACGTTAACTTAGTTTTTAATAGTCATTAAAAACAGGGATCCCAAGTCCTTATCCTTTGGAAAAGATTTATCTTTTCTGAGTTTAAAACATACCATTACTTAACCCTCTGGCCTGATATGAAATCTGTAGCCTCCCGCCCAGTTTACTTCACAGTGTGTTTAAATCTGTTTCCTGCCTGATTCCACTCTGAATTATTGGCAGATCTTTCTGTATGTCCTGCCACAGTTTGATAGCAGCTTAATGATACCCAGACTGAAGTGATTCTCATGAAAATACAGATTATACAAACATCCATTTATCCAACACCCAGCTTCATCAGATCATAACATTTTGTTATGTTTACTTCAGGTTTTAAAAAGCATTAAAACCACTTCTGATACAGTTGAAGCCTCCAGTGTATTCTTCTGTGATTTCATTTTCTCCTTTCCCAGATGAACACTGAATTTTGTGTTCATAATTTCCAAGAGTCTTTTGATTCTGTCATAACACACAAATGTGCCAATAAAATGTATTGTTTTGCATGTTCTCAAATTTTCTGTATATATCATCTTGTAGTTATTTTGCCACTTCCTTTCTTGATAACCAGCATGTTTTTGAGAATTACTAATGTTGATACATGTAGCTCCAGTTAATTTGACTGCTGTATAATAGAAATTAATTCAATAAATATGTCACAATTTATTTTTCCACTCATTTGGTGGATGGAATTTTTCCCCAGTGTTTTGCTGTGATAAACATTGTTGCAATTAACATTTTTGTACATGTTTCTGTGTACAACATGTGTGTGAGAGTTTTCTGAGAATGTATATTTAACAGTAGAAATTCTGGGTTGAAGACCTACATTTTTACCCTTACTATTTCCAAATTGCTTTCTCGTGGTAAATGAGAGTTCTGATCGCCCCCTCATTCTTACCAACACTTGTTTTCAAACTTTTGCAATATGATGAACAAGAGATAGTTTCTCCCTCTTGTAGTTTAGAATTCTAGGGTTACTGGTGAGATTGAGCATTTCTTGTCTGTCTATCGATCATTTCCCTTTCCTCTTCTGTATATTACCTGCTTATGTGTTTTAGCCATTTCTCTACTGTCATTTTATCCTTAAATTGACTGAAAGCCATGTATAAATGCTAATTTTAACCCTTTGTAGGTTTATGCATCAAAGATATTAAATTTTAACTTCTACTGAGGTCAAATATATCTGTCTTTTCCTTATGATTTGTTTTCTATGAAGTCATAGAGATTTTCTATATTGCCGTCTAAAAGTGTTACCTTTCGCATTTAGGCCTTAATTTACTTGGAAATGATTTTTTTTTTTGGTAGGGAATAAAGTGGTTTCTCTTTTCCAAATTGGTGTCACCCTTTGTTAAATGATTATGTTTTCCACGCACGTACAATTCCACCTCTGTCATATATCAAGTTTTCATGTATGCATGGGTCTGTTTTCAGACTCACTAGAGAGAATGTGTGTGTGTTGTGTGTGTGTATGTGTGTGTGTGTAGTTGTGTGTCTGTGTGTAATTCCTAAGGCAAAATTACTCTATTTAAATCATGGCTTTAAATTGATTTATTTGTGGTTCTTTTTTTTTTGAGACAGAGTTTTGCTCGTGTTGCCCGGGCTGGAGTGCAGTAGTGGCACAGTCCAGGCTTATTGCAACCTGCGCCTACAGGATTCAAGCCATTCTCCTGCCTCATGCCCAGGTGACACAGCACCAAGCCCAGCTAATTGTTGTATTTTTAGTAAAGATGGGGTTTCGTCATTTGGCCAGGCTAGCAAACTCCTGACCTCAGGTTATCCACCCGCCTAAGCCTCCCAAACTTGGGATTACAGGTGTGAGCCACCGCGCCCAGCCTGTTTGTGATTCTTAGCTCTTCATATGAATTCTAGATCTACTTATCAAATTTTAAAAAAAATTGTGTTAACATTTTGATTGGAATTGTATTGAATTTATATGATTTTATTTGGGTTGAATTAGTGTCTTAATAGTATTGAGTCTTTTTATCCATGGACTTTGTACTTATTTCTTTATTAATGTATTTTATTCATTATGTCTATTATTAATACTTTGTAATTTTTCTAATAAATGTGTCTTAAACATTTTTGTTACATTTATACATAGATTTTTATAGTTTTCCTTGCTATTGTAAATGGAATTATTTTTCTATCATATTCTATCATAATCTCTAATTGGTAATTGTCAGTGGAGATATAAATTATTAATTTTTAAATGTTGCTAATATCGCTTATTAGTTATAATAGTTTGTAGAATGCTTAGGTTTGTTCTCTATGTAGAAAATCATACTACCTGGGATAAGGACAGTTTTAGGTCTTTTTCTAGTATTATTTGTTTCATCCTTCTATCTTATGGTATCAGCCAGAACCCACTGTTTAATGTTGAATATAAGCAGTGATGGTAGGTGTCTTTATTTCATTTTTGACTTTATTGTTAATGATTCTCAAGTTATATTGTTAATTATGATGTTTGATAGATTTTTGTATCATGTTTAATAATATAGGTTATAAGATTAAGGGTGTAATCTCCTACTCCCAATTTCCTAAACTTTAAAAAATGTTTATTTTATTTATTTATTTATTTATTTATTTATTTATTTATTAGGGATAAGGTCTTGCTCTGTTGCCCAGGCTGGAGCACAGTGGTATTCACTGTAGCCTCAGCTTCTGGTCTCAAGGGATCCTTCTGCCTTGGCCTCCGAAGTAGCAAGGACACCAGGCCACCATGCCTGGCTAATTAAAAAAAAATTATTTTTGTAGAGATGGGTCTCTCTGTGTTGTCCAGGCTGGTCTCAAACTTCTGACCTCAAGTAAGGCTTCCAACACAGCCTCCCAAAGCACTAGGATTATAGGTGTGAGCCACTGAGCCTGGCCCTAATTATTTTTTTTAATGTGAATAGATGTTGACTTTTATCAAATGTCTTTTCAGCATCCATTGAAATGATCAAGAATGCCTTGAATGTTTTGGAAAATTCACCCTTAAAACATTCTGGTCTTGTGCCTTTGGGAGGGAAATGCTTTGATTAGGAATTGAATTTCTTTAGCCTTTTAGTTTGTTTGTTTACTGAGGCTTTCTATTTCTTCTTAAGCCCAGTTTTGGTAATTCATAATTTATCTAATTTATCTATGTTTTCAAATCTGCTAGCATTTAATTCACATTCTTATCTAAACATTTTTTAAAACTCTACTCCTTGGAGATCATGTCTCTCTTTTTGTTTTAAATATTGTTAATTTGTGCCTTTTATTCTTGATCAGTCTTACTGCAAGTTGGTTTATCCTATTATGTTTATAAAGCCCATCTTTTAGTATTATTGATATACACTATACTTTTTTGTGTTGTATTTAGTTAATTTTGGCTCTTTATTATTTTCCTGCTTCCTTTTTTTTTTTTGATTTATGATGAGTCTGTCTTGCTTTGTGAGATGAGAATTAATTTTTTTTTTTAATCTTTTAAAATTTTTTTGCTGAGTGACTTTAAGGTTCGAATTTAAACTCTAATATCAATGTAACTATATCTCTCTAGTTTTCATATATACCACTTGTACTGTTATTCAGCTCTAATATTTAACATTTCCATTTGATTTCATCTTTATTCCATAAGTTATTTTGGAGTTCATCTTAAAATTTCTATGATTTTTAAAAACTGTCTTGTTATTTTTGTCTTCTAGTTTCATTATACCAATATTAGAGAACATGGTTTGTGTGTTATTAATTCTTTGAAATTATTTGAAACTTTCTTTGAAACCTAAGGTATGTTTAAGTTTTGAAAAAATTATGTGTGTCATTCAAAATTATGTTTGCCATTTTTGGGTAGAAAATTCTCTCTTATATGTATAATGCATTTCAAAGAAAGTTGAATGTAATATTTGAGATTAACATTTTTGTGATTACTGAAAATTAGGACTTATTTCTTCCACGTTATTTTTTTCATTTAATTGTCCTTTACTTTTTTTGCTTACCCTATTTCCTTCCTATCATGTATTTATTGATAAAGTTTTCCATACTCCCCCCCATTTTATTCCTCAGATGATCTGGAAGCTCTGGGTGACATTTCTATTTTTGGAAACATTCATACTTAAGTATAAGGTTTTTTGCAACATGACCTATAGTTCTTCAGTGTGTTTAGCCTCTTCCAAACATGGCAGATAACTTACATATTGACAACCAGTTCAACAACCCTCTCTCTCCTGTCTTTCTTCTATCATCTTAAAATTGTTACCTAGAGCACCATTATTGAGAGCTACACATGTAATTTTAAATTTCATAGTAGTAAATTTTTAAAAGTTAAAGGAAATAGTAAAAAAATTAAATAATATATTTAAAAATTAATATCTAAAATAATGTCATTTCAATATAATTTTTTTTTTGACAGTCTTGCTCTGTCACTCAGGCTGGAGTGCAATGGTGCCATCATAATTCACTGCAGCCTCGAACTCCTGGCCTCAAAACAATCCTCCTCCCTCAGGCTTCTGAGTAGCTGGAACTACAGGCACAGGACACCACATCCAGCTAATATTTTTATTTTTTGTAGAGACAAGTTCTTGCTATGTTGCCCAGGTTGGTCTCAAATTCCTGAGCTCAAATGATCCTCTTGCCTTGGCCTACCAACGTGTTGGGATTACAGGCATGAGCCACTGCACCCAGCCCTAAAAGAATCGTTAATGAGATATTTTACTTTATTTTTTTACACAGTTTTTGAAATCCTGTGTGTATTTTACACTTCATCATACCTCAATTCAGACGAACCACATTCCAATTCTCAGTAGCTACATATAGTTAGTGGCTGCCATTTTGGTCATATCAGGTCTAAAGTTTTCATTTTTACCCATTATAAACACAAAAATTCCCAATAAATACTAAGTATCATATATATGATTAAATTTACCAACAAATCTATTCATTTTTATGCTCACTATTGTTTTTTAAATCCCATGCCTTTCCTTGTAATCTTGCTCTTCTCTTCTGCTGAAGCACATATACTTGTAGTTCTTTTAGTGAGGGATTGTTAGATATAAATTGTCAAATCTTTGTAGGTCTGAAATGTTCTAATTTGGCCTCATTCTTGAATACAGTTTAGCTGGTTATAATCCTATGTTGACAAGAATTTTCCCTGAGGGCTTTAAACATATTACTCCATTATCTCTTGCCTTTGAGCAATGAACCTGGCTCCCATCCTCTGTCTGGTATAGGGCATGTTTAGTGCATTTTATCTTTAAATGACTGAATTCTGGAATCATCGGCCTACTTCTGGATGGAAGCCCAGAGGGCCCATAGCTTTAGCCTTACTCATTGCTTTGTATTTCTCTGCAGTTTCTGATCTATGGTGGTGCTTACATTATTTTTGACCTCACTATAGCTTTCTAGTATCTTATTTTACATTTTACCTGTCATAACAAGGGTGTGTCAAAGCATAAACTGATGGAACCATCTTGTCCAGAGATCAACAACTTCATTAAAGTGAAACTTAAATATTTTATTGATTGTTTTGCTGCATCTGTAGTATCTTTTCTTTGATAATTTCTATCCTTGCATTCCTGGTATACAGGAAAGGTACTGATATTTGTACATATATTTGTAATTACATGCTTTCCTTTCTGATTAATTCTGTTCATTTTAAAAGTTGATATTACAGGTAACAGGTAAAATAATTTACAGAAAATTAATTTTATCTTCCTTTGTTTGGACATGATTTGTAGAGTTTCCTTTTCTAATTTTATTGCATGGGTTAGAACTTTACACTATTTAACAGTGGCGATAGTTAATAGCTGTGTCTTGTCCCCGACTTTAAAGATGATTTATGTAATGTCTAATCACCAAGTATAATAGTGAAACTTGATCCAAAAGAAGTATTCTTGATTAAGTTAAGAGAGGTTTTTTTCTTTTTCTTTTTTAGAGAGAGGATCTCACTATGGTGAGGATGATCTTGAACTCCTGGCCTCAAACAATCTTCCTGCCTCGGCCTCCCACAGTGCTGGGATTATAGGCATGAGCCACCGTGCCCAGCTGAAGGAAGCATTCTTTTATTTTCAGTTTACTGTCTTTAAAACAAATCAGGATGACTGTTAATTTCTTTTAAATACTTTTTAGTTTCCTTAAAGATAGTCATATGTTTTGACTTATTGTTGTGTTCATGTATATTGATTTATCGATTTAGTAATATTGAGTCATCCTCCATTCCTAGAATAAACCTTATTTGGTTATGGAGTATTATTCTTTCACTATGCTGCTGGATTCCATTGCTAATATTTTCATTAGAATTTAGATTAAAGTAACAAATGATATTAACTTGTAGTTTTTCTTTTTGTGTTTCCTTAAGTTTTGGTTTGACTTTGTAAAATTAACTGAGAGGTATTCCATCTTTTCATATGCTCTGAGAAAGTTTAAATAGCATAGGAATTATCTGTTCCTTGAAAGTTTGAAGTAATTCATCTGTGAAACCATAGATTATTGTTTCTAAATTGTTATTTTTACATTATGTATCTTCTGTTTCAGAAGTAATTTTTAATATTTGCAATTAGTTATTTAAGCAGCACAACAATTATTCATACTTAACCCTTTGTGTGTCTGGTGTAATTACTCAGTCATCATTTTGAACCATCAGTCCTCTATCCTGGAACTCTATTTAAATATTTATGGCTCTTTAAGGAACTATCATACCCCTTGCTGATATGATCACATCTTTCCTTTATACGTGAAAGGGAATTTTCCCGGGACTAAATCCTGGGCCACCGATTCTCAATACCATGTAAACTTTTCTTCTGTCAGTTAGTACTGCAGCATAGAATTCTAAAGCAGTCTAATGTTTATTCCTTTGAAGATAATCTGTTTTTTAAAATACATTACTCCTAGAACTTTAGACAATTTTTATCTGGATCTGATATTTTAACATTCTAAGATATGCTTCAACTTGGGTTTCTGCTCATTGATTTTCATTAGGATGGGATCTACTCTTTTAATGTGTATTCCCACATGCTTTTGGCTTTTTAATGTATGTTACACAACACACACAGACACACACACACACACACACCTGTTTCTCATTTTCATTTTTTACGAAAATTTATTCTAATCCTTTAGTCTTGATTATTCATTACACATATTTGAGGGCTTAGTTTTCAACAGGTTCTTGTACACGTACATAATTTGCAGTTTCTCTCATAAATTTCTTCTCCTCTTAGATTTTTTCTCTATATGCTAATTCAATTTGCACATATATACTTTCAGCTGGAGTGTAGTGGCATGACCGTGGCTCACTGAAGCCTCAACCTCCTGGGCTCAAGTGATCCTCCCACGTCAACCTCCCAAGTAGCTGGAACTACAGGCATGTGCCACAATGCCCAGCTAATTTTCATATTTTTCCTAGAGATGAGGTCTTGCTATGTTGCCCAGGCTGGTCTCAAGTTGCTGGCTTCATGTGATCCTCCTACCTTAGCTTCCCGAAGTGTTGAGATTACAGGCATGAGCCACTGTATCCTGCCTACATTCAGCTTCTGTCTAGTTTCCTTATCTCATCCATATTTCTTTTCACCTTATCTTGTTATCCCTTCATCTTTTTTTTAAAAGACTGCTTGCTTCTATTTTTGCGTTCTTTTGAAAATACCAAGAAGTTTTATGAAATTAGTTTTTTGAATATTGCATCAGATCATTGTCATAAGTCTGTTCTGTTCCTAGATTTTGGAATTGTTTCCTTTCCTCTCATTCTGCTGTATTTTTTTCTGGACCTCATGTGGGTTTGTTTTCTTTACTTGAGAATCTCTGAATAAGAAGTGTGTTGACACAGAGCTTTCCAACAGCTTGAGAATTGCTCCTGGCATTCACTGAGTCCCCTCTTCAGGCCTCCTGTTGACATACTCCATTCTCCAGCTATGGTAGACACCTATGCTTTTCCCTTCTCAGCACCAACCTTTTAGGAGTTGCCCACCCCTCTTCTGGGGGCTGACTCTCTCCTCTTCCATCCATAGGGCCAGGACCACATGGCCCAAACTCCAGGCCACTTTTAGGGCACCTGACAGAGACCAGGCTATTTCCTCTTTCCTAGGAATTTTTAAGTTAGAGAAGAAGAGCTCTGTTTCTCTCTGGTTAGCTGAAGCTGTAGCATAAAATGTAGGAAGTGTTGGCAGCTATGTTTTCTATCATATAGATTAGAGAGAGAAAAAGAGATGAGTAAAGCAGAAACATAGGAAAAAAGAGATGAGCAGGGGTTTGCAAGTATGGCAAGGGGGAAGCTAAAAGAACTCTGGGGTGTTGGATTGGAATTGGAAGTAACAAAATGAACTCATGGGTGTATAGATAATCTCCAACCAAAATATATAGATGATTATAGATGTGTATGTACGGATCTTCTTGGAGAAATGGCTGAATTCAGGCTGGGGCAAGAGAAGTATAGGATGTGTCTGGAATATCTTACTATGTTAGAAAGTAAGGTAGTGCTCAAAAAATTAAGGGGCCTTTTGACAAAAAGGACACAGGGCCAGCTTGAAAGGGCTCCCACTAGCCAAATTTAGGGCAATATGAGCACTAAAATAAACAATGAGAGTATTGGGTTACAACTTATTGAGTAAAATATAAACCCCCAATCAATACTGGTATAAGAAAATAAGTAAGTAAATAAATGAATGAATCCATATATGAATGGAGGAGAAAGAAAGCTCTTCCAGCCAGCAGAATGTCGGCTAATAGTGACATCATTTGGCAAACGTCATAAAGATACTTTATCTGGGTGGGACTTGTCAGTGGATCCCAAGGCTGGTGGATAGGAGTTTGATGAAGAGGGACAGAATCTTGGTGTAGCATCAGAATATCTCCCAACAAAACACCAATCAAATACAAAGGGGAAATGGTGATTTTCATAGTGGAGAAACCTGGCAGATACCAATTTGACCAGGTCATCAAGGTTAACATGACCAGTACTGGGACAAGTCACCATAGTTGTACTTACGCGACATATCTAGAAGGGAGCAGCATTATTTCTGTGATAATGTCTCAGAATTTTGAGGAACTGCTCCATTATATTCTAGGATTTCTGTTGAGAAGTCTGATGTCAATGTTATTTTGGCCTTTTATACAAAAATTGCTTTTTCTCTATGACGTTTTTAGCATCTTTTAGCCTCGGGGTTCTGAAATGTCATGATGATGTGTCTTAATGTGAGTCTACTTTCAACCAACTTTCTGAGCAATTTGTAGGACCTTTCAACATGGAAACAACTTTCTTGAATTATTTCTTTGAGGTTTGTTTTGCTTTTCCTAGTCTTTTTTTTCCCCCCTGTCCTATCAGATTTTGGATCTCCTAGACTAATTCTTCAGGTTTCTATTCTCTCTCTCTCTCTCTCTCGCTTCGCTCCCCTCCTCTCCTCTTTCTCTCCTTTCTTCCCTTCCTTCCTTTCCTTTCCTTTCATTTCCTTCTTTTCTCTTTTCTTTTCTTTGTATTCTATTCTATTCTTTTTTGAGACAGGGTCTTGCTCTGTTGCCCAGGCTGGAGTGTACTGGCACTATCATAGCTCACTGCAGCCTTCAACTCCTGGGCTCAAGTGATCCTCTTACCTCAGCCTCCAGAGTAGCTGGGACTACAGTTGTATGCCACCACACCCAGATAATTTTAAAACTTTTTGCAGAGACAATGTCTCACCATGCTGCCCAGGCTGGTCTCAAACTCCTGGCCTCTAGCAATCCTCCCACCTTGGCCCCCCAAAGCACTGGTATTGCAGGTGTGAACCACCATGTCCAGTCTCTTAATTTTTCATCTACTTTTTTCCCCCTTTTATTCTGTGTCAGCCTCGTGAGTAGCTGGGATTACAGGCACCCGCCACCACACCCAGCTAATTTTTGTATTTTTAGTAGAGATGGGGTTTCATCATGTTGTCCAGGCTGGTCTCGAACTCCTGACCTCAAGTGATCCACCTGCCTTGGCCTCCCAAAGTGCTGGGATTACAGGCTTGAGCCACCGTCCTTAGCCTCCAAATTGCAATTCTTGATTCCCAAATAAAATGTCTTAAATGTAAAAATTCTTCTCTGTATTTTATTTGACTTTGACAATTGATGCATTATTATTAACTGAATATTTATAGTAATATTTCTTAATGGCAATAGTATTACCATCAACATTAATGAATATTAATATTAATTAATAAATATTAATTACTAATATTAGTATTTCTTAATCAAATATATTAATCAGAATGTTTATCAGATTGCCTAGTTTTTAACTCAGTGTCGTTTTTGTGTTTCAGGATCCCATCTAGGACACCATACTGCTGTCAGTTGTCATATCTCTGTATGTTCCTCTTGACTGTGACGGTCTCTCAGGTTTTTTTTGTTTTTATGACCTTGGCAGTTTTGAATGTCTCTCAATTGAAATTTGTGTTTTTCTCATAATTAGACTGGGGTTATATGTTTTTGGGGGAAAGACCACAGAGGTAAAATGTTCCTCTCATCATACGGCATCAAGGGTCCATACTGTCAACATGATTACTGTTGATTTCAACTTTGACCACCTGGTGAGGTAGCGTTTGTGAGCTATCTCCACTGCAAATTCACTCCGTATTCGCTCTTTTCCATTCTGTACTCTTGGAAGGAGACTACTATGTGTACCCACATTTAAGGAGTGGGGATTGTGTCTCACCTCCTTGATGGCAGAGCATCTGCATTTGGAATTCTTATGCACAGGTCTCTTCATTTTTGGGGACTACTTTCTACAAAAAGTCCCCAAATTTATATTTCAATTCTTATATTGAATTTTTTCATTTCTGGTGTCATATTTTAAATTTTCAAAACCTGCTTTTTTGTTCTTTAAATATTGCTTTTTAGGATTATCTGTTCTTGTTTCATGGATGAAATTTTTCTCTTGAATATTGAATATATTGAATGTATTGAAATATTTCTTTTGAAGTTTTCTCCCTGCCAACTCGCCGAGTTGCTTTCATCTGTTTCTGCCCCTATTTTTGATGTTACTGATCTTCCTCCACTCTCTCCTGACACTTGGCCGTGCCCTCATACCTGAGAGTGGGCCCTGGAAAGGTGATTGAATGGTGGAGGGAGGGTTTGTCTGCTGTGGGTTTCCCTTTAAGGTGTCTTGGTTCTGCTGCAACTTAGGGAGCCCCCAGAGTCAGTATCTTTAGGTTTTGCCTCTTCCTCTAATTGGATTCTGCCGTAGTCCATTTTGTGTTGTTATAATGAAATACATGAGGCTGGGTAATTTATAAGGAGAAGAGGTTTATTTGGCTCTATAGGAAGTATGGCACCAATGTCTGTATCTGGGTGGGGCGTCAGGTTGCTTGCTGTCATGGCGGAAGAGGAAGAGGAGTTGATGTGCAGAAATCTCAGGACAGGAGAGGAAGCAAGAGGGCTAGATGGAGGAGGTGCCCATGGGAACCAATAGAGCAAGAACTCACTCCCCCTCCTCAGGGACAGCCTTCATCTATTCATGATTCCAGGTCCCATGTCACACCACCACCACACTGGGAATCAAATTTCAACATGAGATTTGATGGGACATACAAACCTTATTCAAAGTACAGCACATTCCCCAGAAATGACTCTCTTAACCTTCCTCCTGGAGAGATATCTATTTCCAGGGCAACCCTGATGAAATAAGTAAGAAAGTTCCTTTTCTTGCTGTTTTTCTTTAGTCCCTCTGCCTCTAGGCACAGCTGCTTAAAGAAACCAGACAGCCCAAGATGGCACCAAAGCTTCTGGACCCCTGCCCAGACACCAGGGGGAGATAAGACCCTGTAACTTCAGGGCGCACTGGAACAGGAGACCTGTAGTTAGTTGCCTTCAGATTATTGACATATCATTATAATGGTAAAATTCCCTCCCTCAAAAGAAAATCTCTGCCATTTTGTGTACATGGGATGTATGAAGACATATATGTATGAATTGCACCTGCACATCTGGAGTCCTCATCTGCCCTTACTAACTTTCCTTTCCCTCCCCAAACCCAGTCCTTCAAAACCTCATGCTTTCTATTGTTTGGAGGCAAGGGACGGCGAGAGTAAGAACCTCCTCTTCTCCATTCCTGGTCAGTGAATAAAATCTGATTGCCTTTTCCAATAGGATGTTCTTTTTTTGTGACTGATACAAAGTAGTGAGAGAGTTCAGTTTGCCAGTGGCATATTCATTGCCTGCTTATCAGTGATTTGGATGACAAGAAGGAGAAGAAGCATACGGGTCTCAACACTGAGACTCTAAGTTTTCCCTTTAGCCTTCTAGTTTCAGTACTTCCCCCACCGCCACCGTGCATTGGGGTTCTGTGGTCTTGAGACCCTAAGTTCTATCCCCTTCAGGGAACAAATCTCTGATTTTCTGCCAGGGTCAGGGAAGGAGCCCTTGCTCAATGAGGTCTCAGAATCTCTTAGCATTTCCTCCTATTTTTAGCCCCACCTTTACTCCCACTGGTGCTAATTATTGAATGTTCTGTGTGTAATCTGAGTTGCTGCTTGTATTTCTCCACTTTTACTATTCAGCTTTTTGTGGACCACCAAGCCATCTGCTTTCCAGCTTCTGACATTTCATCATCATTCTGTTTCTCTCCAGATCCCTTGGTCTTATTGGGGAAGAAGAGAATAATACATATGTGTCCAGTCCTTCATGTTTAACCAGGAATCTTGATAATGTGTATTCACGGTTCATAGCTACTTCCACAGCAGGGACCCTGTGCACGTGCACAGGCTTAGACACAATGTGGAGAAGGCAGCATTGTTTGGGCAAGGTTGACTTTTGCCATGTGGTTGTGATTTCTTCTGAGGGAGGCCAGGAGCTCAGTAAGCCAAGTGGTAAGGTTTGTGGCACAGATTAAGAATTAAAGTTGCTTCATTATTGTGAAGGATAGTTCATTAATTGCAAAAAGTGTGTAGAGTTTTCTAAGGTCCTATTTGAAAGCAGGTAAACATACATTTTTGTTAAAGCAAGGAGTGGTAGTTTTTTGAGCCAGGATTATATTACAGGAGCCACATTGCTACCTGTAAAGGCTCTTCTCTTTCCTTATCTAGAGGTGTGGTGCTATCTACAAATCACATATTTTTTTTTAAAGGAAAGGGATTTCCTTGAGTATAGGACAGATAAGAAAAGGGATTTCTGGTCAACCCTACCATAGCAATAACCAAAGATCCTAAATAATAGGACCTCACAATTTAGCACGTTTTCCTATGGGGTGGTTTTGCTCTACTGAAGTCTGTTTACTATCTCATTTTCTGGTTGTTAAGTAGACTGGACCAATGGCAAAGGTGGGAGAAAAAAAAACAGTCTCCTGCACAGCCTTTCAGCAGGGCATCTCCTGTTTTGTCCCATGCCTACAAGAAATTACTTATAGGAATTATACTTCCCAAGATGCAACAGAGCTCTCTAACCCACTCCCAGGTTTCCAGGCTGTTGACTTCCTGGGCCTTGAGACCCATCTTCCCTACCCCCTCGCTCCCTTTCCAGCATAGCTGCAAGTCACCCTGAATATACACTCCCTGGATGCCCTTTGAATGGATCTAGAAATTTTGGGAAAGAGGGTTGGGGTGGATGAAAACAGGGTCCTTTCAAAAACAAAAATAATTTTAATAATAATAACAGCAATAATACCAATCACAATAAACTGCACTTGGAAGTTAGAGGAATGACATTTCCTGGGTGTTACTGAATCAGGAGGAAAACAATGTAGGTTGATATGGAGGTTGTGTTTCTTAGGTTTTACTCAGGAGGTCTTTATTTTATAAGGCAAAATCTAGGGTAGGGTGGTCACAGTTCTCAAAAATACGGGTCATTAGCTGTGTGTGTAAGAAATACATTTTTGATCAAAATATGTATTTAAACATTTCAACTGGTAATTTATTTTTTATAGAAATAATTACTTCACTGAATGGGAACTTCATGGAAAAAATATTGAAAATTTTCACTTCACACAGCTCTAACTCACATTCCACGTCCCTCATTTACACATTATTCTTTCTAGTGAAATTTCTTTTTACACCTTCTTTTGAGACAGGAATGGACTAAAACAATTTTTAACAAATGTTAACTCAAAAGTCAAGAAGAAATATACCAGGTGTACTTTTTGAATCAATAAAAATGTTATTAATAATAAAAGACATTTTCAGTTTGTAAATTTCCATTTTACTGGGCAGCAAGCCAAAGTTCTGGATAGACTAACACCAGATATCCAGAAGCTGACTGGAGGATTATTTTCCTCATTCTGTTCCCCCTGCACTTGAGGTTAGCGACTCCTTCAGCTTGTCCCAGGGGCCTTCGGTGAGCCAGCTCCTGGTGAAGTTTCTGGGGGTTCAGCCTATGGAGGGGCGTGGGACACGGGCCACTCTCTGCCATCCCCTGGGGCAGTCCCCTAGGAGATCCGGCCAAGAAAAGGCCTTTCCAGGCACTGGAGGGCTCTCTAACCCCTTCCTGAAAGTTTAGCAACCTCTAACTACCGATCTGGCTGTTTATCTCAGCCCAGGTGAATTCGAGAAGTTACATAAAAGCCTTCTTACTCTTTTTCTTGTCAGATTCAGACGGAGCTGTAGAATTTTTTTTGAAATGCATTTTATCAGTAGGACTGTTTTTTAAAAGTGTTAATAATAGTTTTCTGCCTCTTTGATTAATTGATGGGTCCTCTACCCAATTAACTAAGCCAACTTCGGATTTGCATTATTACTGCCCTTTCAGATCCAAAGGCACTTAAAAAAAAAAAAAAAAAAAAAGCGTTCAATGGCTCATTTCAGCTCGACCTAAATGTCCTCACAGCGCAAGCGCAAGTGTTATTTTTGGCTCGGGGCATAGCTTTCCACTATCTCCCCAAAGCTTTCTCCGCCCAGCCGCGGAAACCCAGCTTTGCAGCGTCTATTCAGGCCCCTTCCATTTGCATGTCTATCAGTGGCCTTTCACAGCCCAGGGGCCCCCACAAGTGCTCTCCAATAGCGGCATTGTTCTGCAGAACCACCCCAAATCGGAGCTCCCAGCTTCCTTCTCACTTGCTGCTTCAGTGTCCTTGAAATACCTGTTAGTTTTCAAGGCACACTAAATCCCTCGCTTTCTACTTCCAGAAGTTTTGCCCTCCCTTCTTGCTGAGATGGCTAAATGTGGGGAAATACTTGAATCTGCTTTTAAGTCATTAGAAGCCACCTCAAGTTTTATGTTCAGCCATGCAATCTTCCTTATTGCTTCCTTCCACTCCCTCCAGGCTGGAGACTGGATCGCCATAGAGGAGAGAATGAAAAATATGTAATTCTCTCTCTCAATTTAAAATTGCTCTGAAGATAAAGTCTGCGTAAACAAAAAGTGATTACACTGATAGTATTTTGAGATCAATATTTCAGATTCGACGATTAAAAAAATGACCATGGCCAGGGGAATGGATTAAAATCGACTTCAGATATTTCCTCCATATTGTGACAGGTCTGAAGAGTCCATTTCCAAAAGAGTTGGACCAGGACACCTCTGAGTAGATATATTTGTGTGAGTTTATATATGACACATATATTTATCCCAAATATGTTTGGTTACATCCACGTTCAAGATTACTTATACGCTTTGAAAACTAAATAATAATAATAGTAATATCTTTCATTTGTTTGATTCCTTAAAATCTGTACTGGGGCCGGGCACAGTGGCTCATGTTTGTAATCCCAGTATTTTGGGAGGCTGAGATGGCAGGGTCACTTGAGTCCAGAGTTTGATTCAACCTGAACAACATAGCAAGACCTTGTCCTTATAAATAATAAAAAAAAATTAGCTGGGCATAGTGGCATTCACCAGTAGTCCCAGCTACTTGGGAGGCTGAGGTGGAAGGATCGCTTGAGCCCAGGATTTCAAGATTGCAGTGAACTATGATCAGGCCACTGCACTCAAGCCTAGGAAACAGAGCAAGACCTTGTCTCCAAAAAAACAAACAAACCAAATACTTGTACTGGGGTGAAGACCAGAAGCCCACTCACTTGTAAATCTAGAAAGTGCTATTACATACATATATTAGACATTCATATCAGATCTGTGAGTAAGGCGATCCACTTTTTTATTTCCATGTTCTATGATTTAATTATTATCTTTGGGCCAGGTGCGGTGGCTCATGCCTGTAATCCCAGCACTTTGGGAGACCAACATGGGTAGATCACTTGAGGTCAGGTGTTCGAGACCAGCCTGGCCAACATGGTGAAACCCTGTCTCTACTGAAACTATAAAAATTAGCCAGGCATGGTGGTGTCTACCTGTAATCCCAGCTACTGGGGAGGCTGAAGCAGGAGAATCACTTCAACCTAGGAGACGGAGGTTGCTGTGAGCTGAGATCACAATACTGCACTCCAGCCTGGATAACAGAACAAGACTCCATCTCAAAAAAAAGTGTTGTCTTTAATAACTTGTTATCATTACTAACTTGCCTAAAGACACTTAACTACTTGGAAGCAGACCTAGGATGAGAAGCCAGGCTTTGTGACCTCTAGCTTTTGTACCCGGCTATCCTTTTCTCTCTGCTCCCGGCTGGGTAACAACCTCCCCCAAAGCTACACTCACTTTATACAGTCATAGATCATTTTTATTTAGCAGGAATACTGATTATAAAAGGCAGATAATTAATTATAAAATGAGTTTTAAAATGCAATTTCGGATTAGGTTCCTGATCCCCCACCATCCCCCTGGTGATATCTGATCACCCTGGCCTATCTTCAGCAGGAATCCTGCTAGGTTGGTTACCCAGAATCTGCTTTCTCCCTGTGTTTTTCCTCTTAGTAATTTTCCATCCATTGACCCCACACTGCTCCTTGTCTATCAGTTCCCACTTGCCCATGCTGTATTGAGAATTGAGCTCCATCTCTGTCCCCTCCTATTTCATTGGTCCCTACACCTATCACCATGGTCTGGAATAAAGTGTAGATTACTGTACTTTAATAAGCATCATTGAATAATTTCTTCCTTAATAGCCGTGGTGTCATAACTTAGATAAGATTAGATTCATCATTGGATGCTTGGACCTCTCACTCAGGACCCTAAGTGTGTGCCTACGAAACTTTTGTCTTCACTCCTGACTGACTGATTGAAGAGGCCAACTCCTGAACCACTGCTTCAGACAAACGTCTGTTGGACCAGGTAAGGACAGCTTTCAGTTCTGAAGGTATGAGTGTACTCTCTGAAGCTGAGTTAGAGTCCCAGGCTGCTACTTTTCTTTTTGAGTCAGGGTCTTACTATGTTGCACAGGCTGGAGTGCAACGTTGTAATCATAGT
This sequence comes from Piliocolobus tephrosceles, assembly GCF_002776525.5. Classification (NCBI taxonomy): domain Eukaryota; kingdom Metazoa; phylum Chordata; class Mammalia; order Primates; family Cercopithecidae; genus Piliocolobus; species Piliocolobus tephrosceles. Next base: position 39,729,906 of record NC_045440.1, on the reverse strand, counting down.
TCACTGTAATCTCAAACTCCTGGGCTCAGGAGATCCTCCTGCTTCAGCCTCCCACGTAGCTGGGAGTATAGGCATGCACCACCATGCCTGGCTAATTTTTATATTTTTTGTAGAGATGGAGTCTCACTATGTTGCCTAGGCTGTTCTCACACTTTTGGTCTCAAACGATTTTCCCGCCTTGGCTCCTAAGGTGTTGGGATTCCAAGCATGAGCCACTGCACCAGGCCCCCAGGCTACTTTTGACAGCTAACTCCTGGGCGGGAAGGTCATCTTCTAGCTTCTTGTTCTACGGAGGGATTATTCCCTGACTCCCTGGGCTGGAAGTTCTTCCTGACTCTCTGTGAGGCCTCTCTATTGTCTCTGTTCTCTCTGTTGTTTCCTGCTTCTCCCATGGAAGCTTCTTTGCCGCCTGAAAACCCTCTTCTTGAACCCCTGCTGCCTGTATGCTCTGTCAACTCTGTCCACACCCTGCCAGACCCTTTCCCTCCCCACTCCAGCCCCTCAGTCACTTGAACTTCAGGCCCCTCTACCCTTCACTGGGGGCTCTCAAGGGACTCAGAGGCCCCCAAAGCAAACACCTGAGGGTAAAAAGAAAAAAGGGAACTAGGAAATTAGGCAAATGAAGAATCTAAAGAGCCTTCTCCACAAGTATTGGCTAAAAGCTTTAGCCCTTAATTGAGTAGGTAACCTCAACTTGTCCTGTTTTCATTACAAACACAATTTGGATAAAAATATAAGTAGAGATAAACCAGTGAGTTTGTATTACTCTGTTTTACTGCTTCATGATAAGAATTTTTAAATGAAAAGCCATAGGATTTGGTTGCATCTGTCTGTGTGTTTATGTTTGTGTACATGTATGTGTTTATGTTTCTATGTTATGTATACATGGCATTTTTCTACCACCAACTAAATGCCAACTAATTACCAACTAAAATGCCAAGTTGATTTAGGTATAAATGTTGCTCAAATAAATTAAGTATTCATAAAAGTCTCAGAAAAATGGAAAGTGACCCCAATTTTTAAAGTTCATGTGATCTGAGATCATCTTCGGTAAATAAAAGCTAGTTTTAAAATTATTGGTAAAATAAAAATAGGAAACCTGGTACAGTGGTCCAGTTACTTGGGAAGCTAAGGCAGGAGGATTGCCTGAGCCCAGAAGTTCAAGGCTGTAGTGAGCCATGGTCACGCCTGTGAATAGCCACTGCACTCCAGCCTGGGCCTACTATAGAAACTCCCATCTCTAAAAAATTAATTAAGTAATTAATTAAAATAAGAATGTTTTTAGAATTGTCAGCATTAAATATAATACAGACATTCTTGCATGCTCATGCTGGTCAGACAGGTTTGTGTTGTCTCTGCTTAAATATTTAAAATCATAGACACATTAAACACAGAATGCACAGTACAAATGAGTTGTCTGATGCATGTTAGTTGCAAAAGTTAAAAAAAAGAGGTTGTTAAAGATCTATGAAAATCTTGTGTAGTCAAAACTGCCAGATAGATTCATTTATAAAGTTTCGTTAAAAATTTGTTTTAAGGCCGGGTGCGGTGGCTCAAGCCTGTAATCCCAGCACTTTGGGAGGCCGAGACGGGTGGATGACGAGGTCAGGAGATCGAGACCATCCTGGCGAACATGGTGAAACCCTGTCTCTACTAAAAAATGCAAAAAAAATTTAGCCAGGCGTAGTGGTGGGCGCCTGTAGTCTCAGCTACTGGGGAGGCTGAGCCAGGAGAATGACGTGAACCTGGGAGGCGGAGCTTGCAGTGAGCTGAGATCCGGCCACTGCACTCCAGCCTGGGCGACAGAGCGAGACTCCGTCTCAAAAAAAAAAAGAAAAAAAAAAATTGTTTTAGTAGTATACTGATGCAAAATAAACTTTGGTCTTCTCTATTACAATGACAAAGTTTTTTTGGAATATTGGTCTGAGAATGTGAAGGGTTTTCCTTACCTTTAATGTAACTGGCCTAGAAAACAAAGATTATGTGTTTTATCAAGATAGTTTCTTGTGCTTAATGTTGTATTTTATTAGTTCTTTGATTACTTAAGAAAATTGGTTCTTCTCAATATTAAAAGAGCTAAATTTTTGTTCATAAGTATGTAGCCTTCTGTATTTGCATTTAAAATCTTTCATTATCAGTTCAATTAAATAGATAACTAATATTTAATCAAGTGTTTTATTTATTTATTTATATATTTTTTGAGACTGAGTCTTGGTCTATTGCCCAGCCTAGAGTGTGGTGGTGCCATCTCGGCTCACTGCAACCTCCACCTTCCTGGTTCAAGTGATTCCCCTGCCTCAGCCTCCCCAGTAGATGGGATTATAGGCACCCACCACCATGCCTGGCTAATTTTTGTATTTTTAGTAGAGACAGGGTTTCACCATGTTGGCCAGGCTGGTCTGGAACTCCTGACCTCAGGTGATCCACCTGCCTTGGCTTCCCAAAGTGCTGGGATTACAGGCATGAGTCACCATGCCTGGCTTAATCAAGTGTTTTAAACCTTTGATATTCTGGACAAACCTAAATCAAGTTCTAAATCTTTTTGTTCTAAATCAAGCTCTAAGTCTTTTTGACGTCCAATTAACTTTGGGATTTTCCAGTTGGGCCTCAGGAAAGCCTTGAAGGATGTATCTTTCACTTTGGAAAATAGAGCCATTAAACTAATTAGGCTTATTTGATATGTTAAATTATATGGGAAGCATTGTCAAATAATAAATGATGCTAAATGTTCTTTAAGTTATATTTATGGATATGTTATAGATGTGAGTGTTCTAAAAATTGCATGAGATTCCTAGAAATCTAGTATGTTATCAGTCATAATTCTGGTTCTTCAATGTTATATGCAACAGAAATAATCAAATTTCATTGTGAGTTGTACCATTATTACAATGAACTCACATCAGAACTTTAATCATGGCCATTTGAAGTCTTGTTGTCCACAGTTAAGTGCTTTATTGTGAAAATCTTTTTCTTTGTAAGCAACTACAATCCTAAAGTGTTGTATCTTCAAGGAGATTTATAAAAAAATCTCTAACAAATATAGGTTTCTGATAACTTTAAGATCATACCATTGAACTGCATAAGAATTTCCAGAACTCTAATGAAACCAATGGGTTAATGAAACTGCTGTCCCAAGATCAAGCAGAACAAGAATTAATTACATGGGATTGAATGAACTGATGAGGATAATTTTTAAGTGACTTTTCATTTGAAATATTGTTGATTCTTCAAAAGTTTTGTTTTTCAGATTTAAGGAAGCTTTTAAAAGCTATTGATAGATTACAGCAATTTGGTAAAGTATACTTTTGTGAACAAAAGTTGAAACATTTATTTTTTCTCCATACCCAATCCCTCTAGAATTAGGAAACTATTTGTGAGTATTCTTATTTTTATGGCCATGTAGTAATTTGCATCATTTCAATAAGAATCAATTCTTTTTGTAACAGGACACAATTGGAAGCATTGGTTATATTACCAAGGCTTTGACTGGAATGTCATATTTCAGCTATGACCAAAGAACTTTAAGAAACTAAGCCTGACTTTATGGAGCCAATAAAGCTCTTTTTTTGAAAAACTGGCCTGAGGGTTCCTGGTCTAACAGGTGAGTCAGGAATGTCACCTCCTGGCTGGCATAAGAAACAGGATATTTTGGGGATCTTGAGAAGAGAGGAATTCATTCAAAACTATAGGTGTTACAGACATAGCCTTATGGCAAGTCCTTGGTTTGGCTTCCTGTCCTTGAGAGGTTTTTACAAGTCCAATCTGAGATTCCTCATCAAAAGTTCCATCAAAATTAACAGAAGCTGATATAGTCAATCACAATTCTTACACTTATGTATATATGTAAGAATAGTGATGCACTTATGTAAATAATCAATTTTAATGAGACCAAACTTATTTTGCAAACAAATCAGTCTTATTTTGGTCATCTTTGTTAGAAATGGGGTGACTGTTGAAAGAAAAATTATCTTTCAGAAGAAAACTATAGTGTACGCAACATTAGAGTCTAGCCCTCTTTGTTTTCTCTGAAGTTTTATTATCTACCTGTAATCTGGACTGCATCCTAAATTCTTCTAGTTTCCACCAATATCTGGCTACAATTCTCCAAATTAATATTTCTAATTTTCTCCCACCCTTCTGACTTGAAACAACTGAAAGTAAAACTGCTCTTTTTTTGTAGCCCTGCAAGCTGAAGCTGGAAGTCTTGATATAAACTTGAAAGAGATCACCACAACTGTGTATGTACGGACAACCTTTGTGACACTCAAAACTGTAAACCAGGAAAATCTGTCATTTGCCACTTCCTGCCTCCACCTTACTCCAACTGCAGATGCTTGAAGCCCAGCATCTAGAAATTTTCTTGACTGGCTGCTCTCTGATTTTGTATAAACCTGAGTTTATAGTTTGTTCCAGGTAGTAATCTTTGTTTTTCTTTTATTTTCATAGAAATTAGGTTCCCCTGGTTAAAGGCTAACACCATCCAGGAGATCTTCCTCACTACCAGATCCCAAAAAATGAGCCAACTGTTCCTTCGTGAACAAAAGGCAACTAAGCAGGAAAATAGCCTTATATTGATAGAGGAGGTAGAAAGAAGTTATTCAGGCAGATAGTGAGGGCAAAAGACTCCTGACAGAGCTTCTTCCCTCTAGCAAAAAGCATCCCCCAAAAGCATTTATTTTCTAAAAAAGAGCAGCCTGAAAAATTGAGCTGCAGACATAGACAAGCAAGCTGGAAGCTTGCTCGGAGGAATGCCAGCAGCTGTGCCAGTAGAAGAGGGATACTTGGGGGCCAGGCATGTCCACCATGGAGGCTCTATCTTCCCATTTTTTAATTACCAGGTATACAGTAATAAAGAAATGGGCAACATGGCAAAGCTCAGGCAGAGAACTCACCTGCATAATAAAAGATTGGGATGGGGGCAGCCAGAGATTCACATCCTATGCAAATGGAACACCAGGGCCAACTGGTTTTTCATACCCTATGTAAATCAGACACCATAATCCCCCCCACCCACTGCATTTCAGTGCAGATCCAGCAACCCATTTTTCTGGGACCCCACTCTATAGCAGAGGGATATTCTCTTTCTTTCCCCTATTAAACTTCCATTCTCAACCTCACTCTTTGTGTGTCTGCATCCTTGTTCTTTGTGGCTGTGAGACAACGAACTTCAGGTGTTATTCCAGACAATGAGGCTGCTTTGATATTATTCAATGAAAAGAAGAATGCTTCTTTTTTCCTTGAACAAGAGTGGGGACTGACAAAGTTCATTTTGCTTGGCCAAACTTTAGTCCAGCTTCTGAACCTCCTCCTAGGCCTATAAGTGCACTTCCTTATAAAATCCAGTGTTAGCAGAAGAACCCTGCTAAGTTAGTTTAGCCCAAACCCCTACCCTCAATATATGATCAGATTTCTCATCCTCCACCATCCCCACGGGATGCCTGAGCATGCCAGCCTGTCTTCAGCAAGAATCCTGTTAGGTCAGTGTACCAGGGTCCCTCTTACCTCTGAGTTTCCTCTTAGTACTTTTTCATTCCCTGAGGCCCACACTGCTCCTTGGCTATCAATTGCCACTTGCCCATGTTCTATTGGGAGTTGTCCTTGGCTATCAATTGCCACTTGCCCATGTTCTATTGGGAGTTGAACCCCGTCTCCCTCCCTCACTGCAAGACCTCACTGCAGTGGTCCGTGTACCTATGGTGGTGGTCCTGAATAAAGTGTCTCACTTTGCTTTAACAAGAGTCACTAGATAATTTTTTATTTTACCATGCTTACTACCCTAGATGTAAAAATAGTTTGAAATGGTTTATATTGTCTGAGTTCAATGAAGTGCATATTTAAAAATTTCACATTGTTGCCTGTCAAGCAATTTTGCTTCACGACCCAAGGAGCTTTATTCACTGTTTCTCAGGAGGGTGGTGGCAAAATTGCATTTGGGCTGGTTTCAGCCAACAACTCTGGGTTTCTGGATAAATTGTATAAAAATATTTATTCTGTGGAGTCACCCAAGAGAAATGGCACACATTCCAATTTTTGGACATTTTGTGATTAAAGCCAGAGAAAGCTAAGTGGAATGGAGTCTAAGGAAAGAATTAAAACCTCTATTACTGAAATGAATGTAGCACAAAGGGATTTCAGACTGGTCCCCAAGTCTCTGGGTGTCTCAGACACCAGGATGACCAGAGGAGCCATGGGACACTTGCTCAGAACTTGACCTTTATTCCTCTGGGTTCCCCTCTTCTTTTCCTGGAAGAATTTTCTTGACAGTCTGGCTGTGTTCCTTGAATTCATCACAGTAGGCTGTTACCACTCTCCCCAATCTTTCTTTCTTTCTTTCTTTCTTTCTTTCTTTCTTTCTTTCTTTCTTTCTTTCTTTCTTTCTTTCTTTCTTTCTTTCTTTCTTTCTTTCTTTCTTTCTTTCTTTCTTTC
>NC_045440.1:39703113-39723380 GCF_002776525.5 Piliocolobus tephrosceles | reverse complement strand
CTTTCTTTTCTTTCTTTCTTTCTTTTTGAGACGGAGTTTCGCTCTGTCACCCAGGCTGGAGTGCAGTGGCTGGATCTCAGCTCACTGCAAGCTCTGCCTCCCGGGTTTACGCCATTCTCCTGCCTCAGCCTCCCGAGTAGCTGGGACTACAGGCGCCCGCCACCTCACCCAGCTAGTTTTTTGTATTTTTTAGTAGAGACGGGGTTTCACTGTGTTAGCCAGGATGGTCTCGATCTCTCGACCTCGTGATCCGCCCGTCTTGGCCTCCCGAAGTGCTGGGATTACAGGCTTGAGCCACCGCACCCGGCCCCTTCCTTCCTTTCTTTCTTTCTTTCTTTCTTTCTTTCTTTCTTTCTTTCTTTCTTTCTTTCTTTCTTTCTTTCTTTCTTTCTTCCTTCCTTCCTTCCTTCCTTCCTTCCTTCCTTCCTTCCTTCCTTCCTTCCTTCCTTCCTTCCTTCCTTTCTTTCTTTCTTTCTTTCTTTCTTTCTTTCTTTCTTTCTTTCTTTCTTTCTTTTCTCCCCTTCCTTCCTTCCTTCCTTCCTTCCTTCCTTCCTTCCTTCCTTCCTTCCTTCTCGACAGAGTCTTGCACTATCACCCAGGCTGGTATTCAGTGGTGTGATCTTGACTCGCTGTAACCTCTACCTCCCAAGTTCAAGAGGTTTTCCTGCCTCAGCCTCCTGAGTAGCTGGGATTACAGGCACCCACCACCACACCCAGCTAATTTTTTATATTTTTAGTAGAGATGGAGTTTCACTATATTGGCCAGGCTGGTCTCAGACTCTTGACCTTGTGATCCACCCACCTTGGCCTCCCAAAGTGCTGGGATTACAGGTGTGAAACACCATGCCCCCGGCCTATATTTTCTTCTTTCTTAGGCTTAGAGGGAGATCGGCTGTGCAGAGAAAAGTCAACTATCTAAGGGTAGGATGAGAAAATCAAAACGTCTGCTGGAAAGACAGCGTTTGTGAGAGAGGAAGAATCAGCTGTGGTCTCAAGGGCTCCTTGGGAAAGGCTTCTAAATTGTACAGGGCTGGAGATGGGATTAGACACAGCTCCCAGCCTGTGTTGCTCATTCAGTCCAGTTCTCTTTCTGCCCCTTTTCTCTGGGGAGTGAAGAGGAGACAGGGCAACCGTGTCACTGTGTTTCCCAAGGAGCAAACAGTAGAGGTCGCTGGAGGTGAAAGGTTAAACACTGATGTCAACTAAATGAAGGAAATTTCAGGGGGAGGGGGAGTAGGTCAGCATGGAGGTTGGGGAAAGGTGGGTGGGGTAAAAGCCGTAGTGTGCCTGTCCCAGAGTTGAGAGAAAACAGACTGATCCCCTCCCCAACTTTAGCCCTGATATTTGTGTATTGATTTCTATCAGGTCTTTTGCTTCTCTCAGCTGTGACATTTGGCCTCTGTGTCAATGCTACAGCTACCTTCCCAGAAGATGCTTCAGCTATCCTGGTCCTGCTAGACGCTGGCTCTGCTGGGCACACTGTGCCTTTGGAATTGTTTTCAGTATTGCAGTGTCGCTTTTCATGCTGCCCTAATAGTTGCTAAGTTTCCTAGACTAAGGACACGCTATATATATATATTTTTCTGTACTGATTTTCCTACACTAAGGGTAGGCTTGATTTTTGGAAAAATCCCAAAGTCAATCAGAATAAAATCTGAAAAAAAGGCAGAGAATGAAGCTGGAGCTCATGAAATGTGAACCTCCTCTTGAAAACATGGAGTTCTTAGAAAGTAATTGTCTGATGTTTTTGTGCTGCTCTTCTATATGTTTTAACTTCCAAAAACATTTCAAATAAGCACATGACTTCTCAAAGTGAGTGATCATTTTGTAGGGCCAGGTTAACTTTAAGATCATTTAGAAAGAAAAGCGATTTTCTTCCCCCATTGCCACCCCCCCCCCCCCCCATCCTGCCAAGGTGGACTCTTCCTTGAGAGCTGAAAAGAGGCTCCACTCACAGCTCAGGAGCAAAAGATCCAGTTCCCTCTTGGACCACATTCATGTTGGCTGCCAGGATGGCGTGTTAGAGGAATTCTGCCACCTAAGTCAAGTGGGGAAAAGTGTGCTCTGTTCTGAAGGTGAGATGGGCAGGAACACCCATTATGGGCCTGGCTGAGACTGAGTCTACCTGGTGGTTGCAGATTTCTTTATTTATTGAGCAATGACTGAATTTAAGAGTTCACACTCTGGCTTATATTCTCTTACCTACAAAATAGGAAAAAAAGAGACTGGGCATGGTGGCTCAAGCCTGTAATCCCAGCACTTTGAGAAGCTGAAGCAGGTGGATAACCTGAGGTTAGGAGTTTGAGACCAGCCTGGCCAACATGGTGAAACCCCATCTCTACTAAAAATACAAAAATTAGCCAGATGTGGTGGCACGCACCCGTAATCCCAGCTACTTGGGAGGGTGAGGCAGGATAATCGCTTCAACCTGGGAGGCGGAGGTTTCAGTGAGCCAAGATTGCGCCATTGCACTCCAGCTTGGATGACAAGAGGGAAACTCTGTCTCTAAAAAAAAAGGAAAAAAAAGAGGGTGGTTTCTCTCTTTGTATAATCCAACACTATAGGGATGGCTGTGAACTTCTTTGGACTCAAAAAGGAAAAAGACAGGAAGAGGTCAAAATCCTAAGGAAGGATAAAAGAAGAACCAATATAGAGAAAAGTCTGGCAGGGAAAAGGCAGGAAAGGAAGCAGATGGAAAAAGAGGGAAAGAAAGGAGAAGAAGAGAGGAAGAAAGTCAGGCAGGGGGGAAGGCAGAAAGGGCAGAGGCAAGAATGATTCTGGTGACTCAGAGGCCAGGCTGTAGGATGTATACTCTCCAGTGCATCTGTGGATGAGAGAGATTTTTGATTTGAACATTTTCAGCGACCTGTTTTCTCAGATGTCCTGGGGACACAATTTTAATGCCTTGGAAAACACCAATGTGTGTTCTTTGATGGTTCTGGATCCTGGGACTGGAAGGAGGGAAAGGAAACCCTCCCAAAAGCAGGTAGTACTGGATCCCACCTTTGGGCTTGTGAGGAAACAGGCCCTCATAGAGAGGATTTGTAAATGTCTAAAGTGGGATAAAGCATTTAGCATATATGAAGTCATGGATGTAAATTTTAACACATTATAATTTTATTTGTTATAGGTCAATGTATTAAGAAAATCAGTATGGCATCTGGGTGTTGTGGCTCACACTCATAATGCCAGCACTGTGGGAGGCTGAGGTGGGAGGATTGCTTGAAGCCAGGAGTTCAAGACCAATCTGGGCAACATGTTACAAACATAACATTTGCGGAGACCCTGTCTCTACAAAATAAATGAATACATAAATAAATTAAGAATTTAAAAAAATTGACCTGGGTGTGGTGGTGCCCACCTGTAGTCCCAGCTACTTGGGAGGCTGATGTGGGAAGATTCAGCCCAGGAGTTTGAGGCTGTAGTGAGCTACAGTGGCACCAATGCACTCCAGCCTGGGGGACAGAGCAAGACCCTGTCTCTAAAAAAAAAAACCCAATTACTGTGGAAACAATTGAGCTATGAAATGCCAAACCAGTGCCTACCCCCAGTTTCCACCTTCAAAGCACACCAACCCCTCTCTGTGCGAGGACCCCTGTGAGCCAGGAGGGGTCCTCTGGCTTCGGTGCTGGCACCCAGTCTTATAGAAGCTTCAAATTCTCAACCCCAAATGGAGACATGCAGCTTCGTACATTGTCTGATGGTGGGCTGGAGTATTTAAAGTTAGACCATTCTGGAAAATATCACTGATGTACAGACTTGCCAGGCAGGCCTCAGTGATTCAGCCATGGACCAGCTTTGCCCTCACCGGGAGGAGGTCCTTTTTCCCTGACAGCGTGGAGGCCCCTGTTCCCCGACAGGGAGGAGGCCTCTGTGTCCTGGCAGGAAATAGCCTTAGGTCTGTGTCTAGGAATGGAAGTCAGGGTCCGCCCAAGGGATGACCCATTTCCTTTTCCTTTATTTCTCCAAGTGGAGAATCCCCAGTACCCCAAAGGGGAGCGCTCCTCTGGAGGGTGCCACATGTCCCGCCTTCCCCTTGGCGGTGGGCATGGAGCTGCCTTCTTCCCGTATGAGAGCAGGGAAGGAAAAGGAAGGCAGGCCGCTGGCGGGGCTGAACTGGGGAACTGCTTGCCTGGTGCAAGCCCGGCCCCTACTTCTCCATCCCTCACCACCCCCATCCGCTGGTAACGCAGGGTGTAATCTCGCTTCTAACACAGAATTACAGAAAACGAGGGGGGAAAAGCCCCGAAAAGAATAATTAATTTCTGCTTCCTCATGCAAATCCTTCGGCTAGTCATCCGAGGTTCAGAGCAGGACCAATTCAGTTCCTTGTGCGAATTCCAAGCTGAAGGCGTTTAGAAAAGAAGAGAGAGTGAGAGGAGAGAAATTGAATGGATTTACTTTTCTAAGAACCAGAATTAACAAAGGTTCCATTTTCCATGGTTATGGGTCTGGCTAGACAGCCCTCACTGACAAGCTCTCCAAACACATGTGCTGGCCTGCTGAAAAGGCCTCAGTGTTGACTGACAGATAATTGAAGTGACAAATTGTTTCATTGTATTTGGCAGAGAGAGTGCTGTATTAGATAATTATGGGGAACAGAGGAGCTCTGGGGTCTCAGGTCACAAGACATGCCTGACCCTATTTTCTGAAAACTCTGAATGGAGTTCTGGGTCCCCGAGGACCTGAGTGTGAGGCTGGCTTTTTGTTGTTGTTGAGGTTTTTTTCTTCCCCTTTCCCTCCCCCTCTGCCTCCATTGCCTGCTCCTCCCTCCACCCTTTTCTGATCTAATGATTAAGAGCTAAAGAATATAGAGACCTCCAGAGCTGAGGGAACGGGCCCTGCCCCCACCCTGCCCGCCCCCAACTCCAATTCCTCGCTTTTTAGGAAGACAACTTGTGAATTTTCTCCATGGTAGCCCGTTTGCAAACTCTTCTTATCAGCTCCCCACAGTGGCCTGAAAGGAGGCAGCTGGGGACAAATGAGTGGCTTCAAAGGGTTGAGGGGTGAGGGTGTCCCCACACCCCTCAGAGGGAGGGTAGCAGAGCTGCTTCTCTGTGTGGCCTGGTGAGGTGGGAAAATCTGGGGCCAGAAGATACCCTAAAGATGATTAAGTAGTAGAACCATCTCATTTCCCAGCTGAGATGGCCAGGGAAGACCCACAGTTAGTGACTGGTGAAATAGGTCAGACCCCAGCTTGTGCAACTCCCCATCCAGGGCTCTTTTCCCCAAACCTGCTGGGATACAAATTTTTTAAGATCACGAGTGTAAAATACAAATCACAATATCGCCTTCTCTCTTCCTGGCCCTCTTTACAGATGCATAATCCTATAAGAAAGTGGAAGCAGCTTCACACACACCGTCTTTATCCTAATATGTGATCGGGCCTGGGCAAAGGGTAAGGGTGAATTTCCCTGTGCCACACAGCAAGAAAGGGGCCAGTAGCCGCCCGGGTGTGTCCTCCACGCTTTTCCCAGATACCCCTTAGAGAGGTGGACAGGGATTCTTTAGGGGAGAGAGAGACCCTTAGAGCAGAGATCTTCCTGGGTGGTTCAGGAAGGAACCCCGGACAGGCTGGAGGAAAACCTACTTACTCCTGCAGGGGACAAGTGAATGGCTTGGTGCCTCTGCTCTTAGCACCAGCGGGGGAGGGGCGGTCTTCCGACTGGGGGTTGAGGATCTTCAGTATAAACCCCGTTTGCTCTCTGCAGGGCTTTGATGCTCTGGCAGATTTACTTTGCTTTCAAACAGAAAGGGTTTTGGAATTATTCAAACTCTCAAAGTTCATTTTTTTTTTTAAGTTGTGTTTTCACTTTTCCCTCCCTGCTTTTTTCTCCTTTATTTTGGTTACCTTTTATTCTTAATTATAAGTCCAGAGAAGACCCCCAGGAAGCAATCTGATGTTTGGTTTCCAATTCTGTTATCTTAAAAAAAAAATAAAAATAAATAAAGCACAGAGTGGGGAGCACCTGGACATCTGAGTATGTGACGCAGCTGAGTTCCATGGACTTTCTGGTTTTGTTGTTGTTGTTGTTTGTTTGTTTGTTTTTTGAGACAGAGTCTTGTTCTTGTCACCCAGACTGGAGTGCAGTGGTGTGATCTTGGCTCACTGCAACCTCACCCTCCCGGACTCAAGCAATTCTTCTGCCTCAGCCTACCTAGTAGCTGGGATTACAGGTGCCCGCCACCATGCCTGGTTAATTTTTTTTTCTTTTTCTTCTTTTTTTTTTCGGTAGAGACGGGATTTCACCATGTTGGCCAGGGTACTCTTGAACTCCTGACCTCAGGTAATCTGCCTGCCTTGGTCTCCCAAAGTGCTGGGATAACAGACATGAGCCACCTCCTCTTGGGATTTGGCCACCATCATGTGGGAAGTCCAGGCCATCTGGAGAAGCCACATGGAGGTGCCTTGGATAACAGCACAGCTGAGATGTTGACAGTCAATGTCAACCATCAGTTATGTACATGATTCATCTTGAAGGTCCAGTCTCATCCAGACTCTAGGTGATCCATGCCCAGGCTCCATTTATCTGATTATAACCCTAAACAAAAACCGCCCGGCTCACTCAGTCAACAGATATGCGAACCATAATATATTGTTGTCTTAAATGGCTTAAGTTTTGGAGTGGTTTGATACACAGCAATGGTTAACTAGAGCAAACCACGAGGACTTTGTCCCTAGAGCCCTGTCCCTGGGATGGTGCTGAAGAGAAAAGGGGTTCTCCAGGAGAGGAAAGAGAAATTGGCACACAATCCACTTACAGCAGACAAAGCAGAGACCCAGGAGAAGATGGTGCAGAAAGCCCTGGTGCAGGAAGTGCCACTGGGCCCCATGTGCTTTGAAGTACTAGGGACAACACTTCCTTTTTCTATTCTTTTTTACTAAAGGATACTTTTCCTCAAGAAATAGATCTGAAGCATTCACCATGGCAGGCACCCGTCATCCCTCCATCATTGGTGGAGTTGAGTATTAACAGATTTGAAGGTGAGGACACTGGAGGCTGAGGATGTCTTAGTGAACAGAGGACTCAGCTGGAAGGTTCACCTCCAGAAGCTGGAAGGGCTGGTAGAAATCCAACGTCACCAGGAAGACAACTGGGAACCTGGCTGACTGTCCTTGGGCTTTTGTACCTGGCCTGGCAGAGAGCTGGATGTGAGAGCAAGTGAAAGCCAACAACATCAAAGGCCCTTGTCATGGGGTTTTAATTTCTCTGGCCCAATGGGCTTATTATTTTCTGTTTTCTTTTCCTGCCACTCCATCCCATCACATCCTCCGGCCTGGGTCCTCCCTCATGATTTAATGACCTCTTTGGGTACTAGTGATCTCAGCTTTTTCTCATTTACTAAACCTCTTTTTTCGGAGTTGGCCTTCTGTTTGGGCCCAGATACAATTCTGGCTAAAAGGCCTGCCCTCCTGGGGCCTCAGTGCTGGCTTCTATGTCTGAGGAAGGAGATTCCGTACAACTCACCCACTGGTAATTGTCTTTTCCGAAAGAAGAACAAAAAGAGAAAAGTTTCCTTGAGCAAACCCAATGTGAAAGGCTCAGATTGGACAGGTAGGTAAATTAGTGAGTTATTCTTATTGAGAAGATGTTTCTTTAAATGTCCATGACTGCATTTAAATACAATTTGATTTTTAAAAAATAGCAAAAGTAGCACTTCCTCAGGTCATGTTTATCATGTAAAGTGAGAGGGACAGATGTTTATAAGAAGGGGATCTAGCAGAATGCTCCTTAGTCTAAAGACAAAGAGAGCCCTTGATCGATTTCTCATAGGAGGAGGCATTTTTCTACCTTCTGATGTTAAAAATAAACAGCAAAAGAGATGAACAAATCCAGACTTTCTGCATTCAATTCACTTCACTAAGTCTTTTTAGAAAACCCATGTGTGCCTAGTGGAACTGCCAATAAAGGTTTCAGATTAGTAAAAAAGGCTATGGAAAATCCATTTTCAAAGCTGTAAGAGAGTGATACCAATATAAAAGAATGTACAGTGAGAGAGCATCTTTCAAAGGCATCTTTCATTCTTTGTTTTGCGTCACTTCTAGAGTAGTGGGCAGATAGTCTTAGGTCTCAGGAATGGAAAATTTTGCCAAATCATCTTGGGAGAAATGTCTAGATCTGGAAAGACCTTTACATTCTAGGCCAGACTTCTGCCTCAAGCAAATCCGTTCTGAGAGTAAGTCAAAATTAAATCCAAACAACCAAAATAAACAAACTAACGAGAAAAAAAATACCAACAACAAAAACCTAACAACAACAAAAGCAAAAGGAAAGAGAAGAAACTTTTTAAAAAAACCCACAAAGACTCTGTGGAAGGAAACCACAGTTACAGGGGAGGGAGTAGGAGACCAATTCAACTTGATTCAAAGCAATCCAATCCAATCTAATCCAATCCAATCCAATCAATATTTACTGAGCACCTACAATGTGCGGACAGAGTATTAGGTTCTGAGGCTGTGGAGTTGAGCAAAGCGTGATCTCTGCTCCCAAGAATCTACATTTGCAATTCTGCACAGAATCAGATGTGTGTTTGTTCATACATCAGAAAAGGGCCCATGCTTCCCAGTCCCCTGGGAAAGCCCTGCCCTTTCTGACCTCCACTCTGTGCTGCCAGGTTCTCTTGGCTGCATGCAGGGGGATGCCACTGCCCTGTGTGCAGGGTTGGGGGCACATGGGCAGGGGTGGCCAGGCAGGTAGGACCATCTTTCCTAGCACATCTGCAGGAGCCTGAATTTCATGAAGACCCCTTTTTTCTTTCTCCCCACTGTCAGTCTAGCACAAGTAATCATTAAAGACCCTTGCCCACGATGGAAATAAAATATAGCCCGAGAGCTACAGCACAGCCCCTCCATTGAGAGCCCGCGGAAGCTGGGTAAGGCCAATAATTCAAAACAGATGAACGGCCCGGCAAATACTATGGGCTCAGTATCCCAGCCTGACCTGACCTTTGAAACTTGCTGAAAGTTATCCTTGAAATTCCCCAGAACTCCTTGAAAAACTTCTGTAAAAGGCTTATTTATCACAAAGCCATAAATAATATTTGCTAGGTATTTGCTCCATCTATCTAGAAAATGAATTAGGCTAAAAGATGTGAACTCAGTGGCTGAGCCAGGGTGGGGGCAGGGTGGCCAAGGTTGGGAGATACTGCACAGTTTCAGGCAGGAATAAGGGAGAAGCTGAGAATAGGGGAGAAGCTGCTGTGCTCCATCCAAGCTGCTGTGTATCTGGAGGGGGCTGGGGGACGGGGTGAAGATGGGGCTGTTCAAGGAGTTAGGTTTAATGCAACAGATTTTAATTTCATTGCTTCTACAAAGAGGTGGCTGTAGATTGCTGTCAAGAGACATAGCTCTGGTAAATAATTCGTGTGATACTTTTACACCAGATTGCTTCTGGGCAAGCATCCTAGGGTGCCTGTCCAGAGAGCTACACAGGCTCTGTGACTGCCTTCTGTGAAAGCTGGGGGCTTCATTAATTCACTCACTCACTCATGCATTCATTTCCTCATTCATGCATTCATTCATTCAACAAATCCATCCAAAGACTTCATCCTAGTTCTGTGGAAGGTATAATAATATAAAGGATGTAGTTACATCTCTCAAGGAATCTTTATCAGCAGGGAGACAGGAAAACACACAGATTCCTAGGACAGGATGTAGAAAGGGACATACAGCTTAGGACAGTACAGAGACAGAGATATAGGAATGCAGAGGACAGTGAGGTGACGTCCAGCTCCTGGGAGAGGGTTGCTGGGAGGGGGCAAGGTAGGAGATGAGAGAGGATTCCTAGAGGGGCTGCACTGAGCGGAACCTTGGAGGCTGGGTCAACTGTGGCAGGGCCGGGGTGAATCCTTCTAGGCCGAAGGGAGGGTAGGAGGATCAAATATAGTGATGTGCAAGTCTTGGCCCCAAATAGGCTATTTATTTAAAAAGGGAGAGGAAATGGTGGAGAAACTAAGGCCCAAAAACTCTGACCGTAGTCCTGAGAAGGTGAAAGGAAAGGTGTTCATGGGCATGAAGAGAAGGAATGGTTCACAAGCTACCATGGAAGATGATAGATAGAAGCTGGCATATGGGGCTGGCACAGTGGCCCACACCTGTAATCCCAGCACTTTGGGAGGCTGAGGCAGGAGGATTGCTTGAACCCAGGAGTTTGAGATCAATCTGGGCAACATAATGAGACCTGAGACTCCATCTCTAAAAATAAAAATAACCTTGCGTAGCGGCACATGCCAGTGGCCCAGGTACTTGGCAGGCTGAGGTAGGAGGATTGCTTGAGCTCAGGAGGTCAAGGCTGCAGTGATGATGCAGGTATGGCCATTATACTCCAGCCTGGACAACAGAGCAACACCCAGTATCTTAAAAAAAAAAAAAAAAAAAAAAAAAAGAAGAAGAAGAAGAAGAAGCTGGCACCTGATTATGTTGGGGGATGGTGAAGAGAGACCAAGGAATCCTCAAGCAATAATGCTAAAAGCATATCCTATCATGGCATGTGTTACTATTAAAGATGAATCTCAAAGTCTGAGCCTGCATGACTGGGAGTCGGGGAAGAGCAGGGAAGTTAAGAAGAAGTGCCTGCTTGGGAGAGAGTATGAGGAAGGAGACTCAACAGCATCTCATGCTGTTGACAAATGGGGACAAGGGAGGGTGCTGGAATGTTTGTAGGCCAGCAGGGACACAGACTGAAGATAAGGTAAGAAGACAACCCACTTGGGTGAAGTGTAATAAAAGGCGATATCCAAGCCTGTGGGAGGAAGGAAGGAAGGAGGTAAGGGTAAGCATGTGCCCAGAAAAATTTAGGAGGGAGAGAGGGAAGCTGAGAGAGTGCCTATCCTCATCCTGATGAAGTCAGTGGGCTGCAAGGGGCACGGCGAGATCTCGGGAGGTGCCTGATGTTTTGGATGTGTGTGTGTTTTTTTTTTTTTTTTCAGGCAAAAAAGTTTATTTAAATAAAAATAAAACAAAGCAATACTGTTTGTGAAATAAGCACTTAACTAAATGAAACATTTTTCACTGTATGGAAGGACTTTGAAATGGACCAAATGCATTACTGAGTACAGTCAATGAAAATCTGTGCTGTCTTGGGCAACCTTCCAGGGTGTTTGATTCTGTGGGATTGCTGCACTTTCACTGCCTTGAACAATTTTACAACTTTGTAAGTTGCAGCTAACTGATTGCAATACAAGTGATTATTTTCCGTGGACATGTGTATGAGTTTTCTGTTGCTGTTTAAAAAAAAAACTACCACAAACTAAGCAACTTGTTATAACATAAATGTATTATCTTGTATTTTCTGTGGGTCAGGAGTCCAGGCACAGGTTAACTGGGTCTTCTGCCTAGGATATCAGCAGGTTGAAATCATGATGTGGTCCTGGGCTCGGGTTTCTCTCCTAAGTGCATTTCGTTGGCAGAATTCATCTTGTGGTTGTAAGACTGAGGTCCCTAATTTATTTTATTTTATTTTTTATTATTATACTTTAAGTTCTGGATGTGTTTTTATTCCACAATGAGGGCCCAATGGCTCCGCTGGGGGCTGTACCGGCCATTTGCTCCCTGAAGTAGGGAGCTGTGAGTTAGGTGACTGAGTTGTTTGCCTTTACTTGGGAAGCTGGACTTTGTGATGGGAGGTTGGCTGGATAACAGATCAGGGAAGCCAGGTTTGTGCATGGTCAGGGAGCTTGGTTTGAGGGATGCTCTGAGGATCCTGTCTTGCTGCTCTGTTGTTCTTAGGGGCTTTCCTGTGTGGGCTGTCAGTAGATGTCTGCTTTCCCCACAGCTCAGGATTACTGACTGTGATGGAAGGCATCACTCAGGGGCTTGTCATGGTTCCAGTTCTTATCCTAGAGCATTAGAGCTAAAAGGGATCTGAGAGGTCCTATTGGCCCGGGACGCCCTATCCTGTCAATCCAGAAAACCAGCTCTGGCCCCAGTCTTCCATCATTCCCAGCCTGAGAGTCCCTTGAGGTTTAGCGAGGGGATGCAGCAGTGGCAATGTGAGTGGGCCTCTCCTCCTCACCAATGCAGGTGAGAAGCATGCCTCAAAAGAGGCCTGGGACCCATTCATTTAGAACAGCTTCTGACTGGTAATGTCATGGGTTTAGGGGCCAGTGCCTGGCATAGTGTAGACACTCAGTAAATTCTTATTGAAATGGAAAAATGAGGAAATTAATGAATCATGTTAGGATTACAGAAAGAACAAAGTTTGAGGACTTAGGGCTTTTGATTCTTAATTTATTTTTAGATGGAGTCTCCCTCTGTCACCCAGGCTGAACTGCAGTGGCACGACCTTGTCTTATTGCAACCTCTGCCTCTTGGGTTCAAGCAATTCTCTTGCCTTAGCTTCCCAAGTAGCTGGGACTACAGGCATGCACCACCACACCCAGCTAGTTTTTGTAGTTTTAGTAGAGATGGGTTTTTGCCATGTTGGCCAGGCTGGTCTCAAACTCCTGACCTCAAGTGATCTGCCCGCTTCAGCCTCCCAAAGTGCTGGAATTACAGGTGTGAGCCACCGCACCCGGTCAGGGCTTTTGATTCTTAGTTCAGTTTTTTCTGATTGTGCCCACAGCCTGTTCTCCCCAGACATCGTCTTTAATGCTTCTATATCTTAAAGAGTTGTGTGTTTCTACGTTTCTTCTCCAAATTCTGGAATCTTCCCCCAGGCCTGAGGACCTAAAGAAAGACAGCTTGAGTGTTAGAACAGCACTCACTCTCTCTCTTACTGGCCTCGTGTTAATTCACTCATTCCTGTCTTTCATGCATTGTGTATTCATTTAGGCAGCCATTCAAATATCTATTGAGATCTATTTTGATAAGTCAGGCACAGTGGAGAAGAGCTGGTCTTGATGTTCTGGTAAGAGGAGTGCATGAGTAAATGTCAGCCTACATGCTGGTTCATTCAACCTTGGGATAGACCTCAAAGGTGGCCACAATTTGTCCCTCCTCGGCTTCATGTCCTCTTGCTGTGACTTTGACTGCTCTCACACTTTGAGATGGGGCCCTGTCAGGAGACTTGCTTAGGCTGCTGTGAAACAGGCAGAGGCTGACAAGCACCTGTGCTGTGGGGCCTGTCTGCTGTTACTGCTTTGGGAACCCTGTGACTGCCACTGCGTGCAGCAGCCTGGGCTGCTTCTGGTGATGAATGGCCTCTGTCATCCTAGCCAACAACCTGCCACTCACAGACATGTTAGTGAAGCCATTAAGTTTTGGAGTTGTTTGTTTTATGGCAGTAGCTGACTGACACAATACTCCTCATTGTTCTTGAGGGGCTATGGTAAGTGAGACTCTAATGTCTTTCCAACAAAAAATCTCCCTTGCACCATGATGCACCTTAGTTAAAGCCCAAAAATACTTCTGCAGGGACTAGCTGCAGATCCTATATATCATGTACACACTTTCCTGGGAGCTCCATGTTCTCTTACAATCTCTGGGCATTAAATCAGCAATAAATACTTATTGGATTCCCAGTTGCAGATAAGATTGTCTGTAGGGTGTGGGCAGTCACCAGGTTTCCAGGTCTGATAGGAGCATAGGAGCGGGTCAGGCAGAAACACTAGAGGCATAAGTGAGTATCTGAGGTCAGCACTTCCAGAAGCACCCCCCACCACACACACACACTCAGGGAGCACAGGAGTGAGGATGTAGTCACCTGTGCTGGCCAGCTCAGGGCTCTCTAGTCATCTGCAACCCTGGAGGATCACCTGTCCTTCATGGGCCAGAGGTGGTTCTCCTGCTGCAGGTCCCCAAGGAGTGACATCTCTGTTGGCCCTCCAGGGATCCCCCTAGTAAGGGTAGGGTCTCAGATTCCAGGGCAGGAAGGTTCATCCCAGGAGGCTGTGCTCTGTGTATGCCATCAGGCTGGAGTCTGCAGTGTTTACTGTGACTCAGTGGTTGCTGCCTTAGTGAAGGAGAGAGTTAGAGTGATGCAGGGCATATGAGCCCAAATTGGGGCTTAGCCTGAGAGGGTTACTGGCTTTGCCCAGGGGAAAATTCAAGGGTGAGCTGGTGGTAGAAGAAAATGGCTTCATGGAGGCGGCAGTGTTGCAGCTCTGTGCCGGTTCCTGCAGAACAGGGCTGCCCCACAGACGTGTGCTGAGAGTAGCAGCTCAGGGCAGTGCTGCAGTTAGATTTATACTCACTTTTTATTACATGCAAAGTAAAGGGCGAATTATGCCAAAATTTCTAGAAGGGGTTGTAACTTCTGGGATGCCAGATTGTTGTCATGGAAAGGGGCATGAGTGTTGCCAGGTGTTGCCATTGCAGCAATAAACTGACATGGGACACTGGTGAGCGTGTCTTATGGAAAGGTGCTTTCACCCCATCCCTGTTTTAGCTAGTCCTCAATTTGGTCCAGTGTCCAAGCCCTGCCTCCAGAGTTGAGTCCCGCCTCCTACCTGGAGGGATAGGGAAGTACCAAATTGCACTGGGTACCATGGGGAGTGCAGAGAACATAAATGAGTGATGCTGATCAATCTATCAATCAATCAATTGATAACACATAATTATCATAATACAATGCTAATAGCAGCTCTTGTTTATTGAGTGCCAGCTGTTTCACAGTCACTGCATGGTAAACACTTCACATATGTTTCTGCTCATGTTACTTGCTCCTGGGGCTTGCCTTCTTGAGGAGCAGGGCATCACGAGTGTCCTGCATGGGCAACAGCCCTAAGTGCTGTAGCTAGAACAGGGCACTAACAGCTCTGCAGCATGAGTGACAGAGCTTGAGACATTCAAACCTGGGTAAGTGTAGCGTGCACATTCGGCTGCCCTCTCTCTTTGCTCTCCCACCTCCATCCTCCAGGCTTCCCTCACCTTGTTACCCTGACAGCTTCCTGAATATCCACTCCCCACCCCCCCAGTCAAAGTGTCCCCATCCTCTGTCATAATCCATTTGGGCTCTGTTCTTTGCAACAGACAGTTAAGCCCAGATAAAGGCAGCTAATCTGTCTGTTAGCTCATGTTTTCCTGTGACAGATAACATAACTCATTACCACGGATACTTTGCAGGGCTCTTGAAGAACGTCCCTGAACAGTAACTGTCAGGCTGGAATTTGGTTGGTGCCTTGGGAGTCATGGAGTATTGCTTGGACAGATGGTGGTTGATCACCTCTCAAAACTGTCACAAAGGTGGCTGTGCCACCCTCTTAGGTATGCCTGACGCCAACCTCTAGGAGACAAGCATTCCGACTGGGCAGTGGAAAATGGAAAAGTCTTAGGCTTCAGGATCAGATGAATCTGAATTTGCCTCTTATAAACATGGTGATGTAACAGTTTTACTTAATGCCTTGGGACCTTGGTAGCTCTGATCTGCAAAAATGGGAAAATTATACCCATTATGCAGGCTCACTGTGAGGATGAGAAATAATATAATGGGCTGGGCATGGTGACTCGTACCTGTGGCCCCAGCTACTTGGGATGCTGAGGCAGGATGGTCTCTTGAGATGAGGAGTTCGAGGCTGCAGTGAGCTATGATCCTACCATTGCACTCCAGCCCCTATCTCTGAAAAAATAAATAAATGAAAGGAAGAACATAGCCACTGTGGGTTCCTGACTCCTCTTGCTTGAAGCCTCTAGGTGTAGAGACACAGATATCCCAAGATTTAGGGATGCAGGCCTTGGCTCCAGAGTCAAGCCTCATGGTCTCAAATGCTGGTTCCGCTCCCTATTAGATGTGTGACCTTGAGAGTTACTTTCCTGTGCCCCAGTTTCCTTATCTGTCTGGGACAGTAATAGTTCCTACATCAGAGAGTTGTTATGAGGATTAAATGAGATAGTTCAGGTATGTGATGGAACTGGCACTGTGCCCAGGTAAAAGGTGGTCAGAGTGAACAGGCATTAGTGGGTGGGGGTGAGGATGTCACTGCCTGAGTGTTGACTCCCTTGGGCAGCGTGGCCTTCCTAAGTTATTGCTGAGCTGCTGCTCTCAGCAAAAGCACAGAAGGAGCGTGCATGTGGAGACCGAGTGGCTCAGTGAGGGCAGGAGCTTGCCTGGATCTGCTTCAGCTCCTGAGGGCAACATCTGGGGATGTCTCAGGGTCTGATGATTCCAAACAGCTCATCTCAGGAGCCAGAGCAACCTCCTGAGGCCTGGAGGGCTTCCAAGAGGAGGCTCTAGGAGTGACTGCCAAGGACCTGTAGTGGGCAAGAGTGGAAGGAAGGAGAGGGACCTCCATGTTTGTGTAACTCCAACTGCATCCTGCAGCCTGCTCCAGGCACCTTTTTTAGAGACCTCATCTCTAAAAATATTTTAAAATTAGCTGGGCATGGTGGCGCATGTCTGTGGTCTCAGCTATTTGGAAGGCTGAGGCAAGAGGATCGCTTGAGACCAGAAGTTTGAAGCTACAGTGAGGTATGATCACACCACTGTACTCCAGCCTGGGCGACAGACCCTATCTTCGAAAAAATAAATAAATGAATGAAAGAACATAACCACGGTGGGTCCCTGACGGGGCGCTGGGGTAAAGTGTCCTCTGTGAGTCCTCAAGCAACCTGACAGGGGTGTGGTATCATCCTCTCCACTTCACGGGGGGGACCCTGAGGCTGTGTCGTTCAGGGACTTGTCAAGGTCCCAGGAGAGGAAATGTCTGTCTGCTGGACGCCAGAGCTCATGCTCAGTCTGCCGCAGCAGACAAGTGATGACCGGCGGTGGCTTTAGGCATGATGCTCTCTGCATTTTTCAGTTACCGGGGAAAGGAAAGTAAGCAACAGAAGACAGACCACATGGGATCGTCTGGTGTAGGGTTAGGGAACTAAATCAATCAATCTGCAAATACAGGCAACCTCCAACTTGTAGACAGGCTTAGGGCACCCTGGACATGCGAATAGCTGTGTTTGCTAATTTGGGAGGGAATTACTTGTGCTGCTTTTGCTAAAATTGTTACTGAAACTCCAGATGCTAAAGACTCCCCCAGTTTTGTTTTTGTTTTTGTTTTTTTCCTGGAACTCTTTTGACTGCGTTTTAATGTCAGCTTGTTTTCTTGGATGGTTTCTCTTTTTCTTCCAGAGAGGGCACTGAGATGGAAAGCAGAACAAACAAAAACACAAACAAAAACCTCGATGGAGTGAAGATTCCATCGGCCAGAGTTCTGGTTAACTGAAGCCTCCTTGTTGAATGTGACTTTTCTTCTTGTTTTCGGCATCGGCTTGCAGCTGGGCATTTGTGAGTCTGTGCAGTGTGGAGGATTGGTCACCGCCGGTGCTAACCAGAGACTCCCTGGCAGAGGGGATTGTGTGTGTCTCCTGCTGTGTGTGGTCGCAGTTAGCTTCCAGGGTGTTGGGGCCAGGGAATAAGGGACCCAGCAGGTTCATCCTTTCCTCACTGATTTCCTGTGGGGGCAGTGGCCCTTGAACAAGAGGATTTCACGGGGCAGGGCCACCCCCGCTCTGCCTTTGCATGTTTTTTCCTCAATGAGCACAGGCCTGTGTGACGAATGCTGCTGAAGGCAGGCCCCAAGGAGGGGAGCAGGGGAGGAGGAAGCCATTCAGAGATGGTGTGCACTTTTACCACCTCGTCTCCAGGGAGCCAGGCCTCTCTGGCTATTCAGTAGGAGCTGGCAGAGCCCCACAATCAGGGGCCTTCTGTTTATTCGTTCATTCTTTGTTTATTCCTTCATTCCTCCCTCTTCCTTTCCTTTTCTCCCTTCTTCCATCCATCTGTCCAACTCTCCATCCATCCATCCATCCATCCATCCATCCATCCATCCATCCATCCAACCACCCACCCATCCACCCATCCTCCCTCCCTCCCTCCCTCCCTTCCTTCCTTCCTTCCTTCCTTCCTTCCTTCCTTCCTTCCTTCCATCTTTCCAACCAACCAGCACATTGTGCAAGTGCTGTGGGGGGAAATATACAAGACCACCTCCTTGCTCTTTCAGAGTTTCCAATCCAGGGAGGGAAAGAAGACAAATGCATGTATAAAGCAAAGTAGAAAACCAGCAGGCCTCAAAACAGAGCACACACAGTTATGGGTACAGAGAAGGGGTCCTGCCAATGTAGATCAGGCAGAGAGGGCCATTGACTTGAACCGGAGGGACAAGTGAGGGAATTTCAGATGACGGAGGTGACAGGGTTTGCCTTCCAAGAAAGAGAAACAGCAAGGGGAAAGGTGGGAAAGTAGGGGAGTCTTGTGGCTGTTTAGGGCAAGGTGAGTTGTTTGATTTGGCCATGGAGCAGGAATGAGTGGGAAGGGAAGCTGGAGGCACCATGGGAGCCAAGCCGCAGAGGGCCCTGAAGTCAGGACGTGGTGCAGGAGGCATCAGGACCCACTTGAGGCTTCTGGGTAAGCATGTGGCACGCCCAGAGCTGAGCTTTGGGATGGCTATGCTGGCAGAGACCGCAGCATGGGACCCTCATGGCCTTATCGGACGCCCCATGGGGAATGACACCCACTCTTGCCCCTGACCCAGGAAGCTGGGGTCTTTGCTGGCCAGGCAGGGCCAGCCTCTCCCTCACCTTCCCAGTGGCACCCTCCCCTTCCTGCCACGCGCTTTGACAGTGTGGCCTCCCAGCACCACACACATCAAGGTGTGAATCCAATGCTTGCAGCACCCGGCGTGGCCAGTTGACTCAGGGACACTGGATTTTAAGCAAGAAAAACATTGACCAGAAGCAAGGTCCAGAGCCTCTGGGAGGCAAAGCTGGAGATAATTAAACTTTGCCAGTGACACTGAGTGGCACAGCATGGCAAACGTAAATATCCTGGTCATGGCTGTCTCGGGGACCCTGGGCTAGCTTACTTCTAAGGGTACTTTCATGAGTACCAATAGGTATTTTTTCCACAATAATTATTCTACCCCACTCCCACCACTCCAATGCCTTAAATGGTCACTACGAAACATTCTTTTGGTTTAGATTACAAAGCCCCAGCATGCAAATGTATCGACACTGGGAGCTGTTGAGACCACAGTGTCTCAGTGCAAATGAATTCCTTAGGTTAGCAAATCCTTATGCTGCCAGTTTTTGAGAGATTAGTACCCAGAACTGAATGGATATGGAGGACTTTGAACAAAAAATTATCAAGCATCTGTGTGCAAAGGTCCAAGCTGGGGCTGGGGCTGCAGGAATAAAGGTAAACACACGTCAGTTACTGCAATCCAGCAAGAAGCCTTTGGCAATCCATCAAGAACAAGCACAGCTACCATTTTGCAGGTGAGGCGTTGTTACGTTTTTCAGTGCGTAATCTTATTTAAATGCATTAAAACCTACTTATATGTTACTAGGATTATTGCCATTTTAGGCTGTGGAAATATGCTCTGAAACATATGTAAACAGTATTAAGAATCAAATGAAGGAGGATTTAGGGAGATGGGCAGGAATTGGAGAGGGGTTGAGTGTGGACTCAGCCAGCCTTCACCTTCCCTCTTTTGATTATGACAAGGCTACGAGGTGGAAATGACATTTATTTATTTATTTTTAGCTAATTAATTTCTTTTCTTGAGACCGAGTCTTGTTCTGTCACCCAGACTGGAAGGCAGTGGTGTGATCTTGACTCACTGCAACCTCTGCCTCCTGGGTTCAAGTGATTCTCCTGCCTCAGCCTCTCAAGTAGCTGGGACTACAGGTGTGTGCCACCACACCTGGCTAATTTTTGTATTTTTAGTAGAGATGGGGTTTTGCCATGTTGGCCAGGTTGGTCTCAAACTCCTGGCCTCAGGTGCCCTGCCTGCCTCGGCCTCCCGAAGTGCTGGGATTATAGGTGTGAGCCACTGCACATCACCAGAAATACCATTTAAAATGCTACCCTAGTGGTGGGATTGGAGTGAAAAAAGCCAATCAGACATGGAGGCGGGAGAGCAAAGTGGAGCAGTGCCAGGAAAGGCTGTGAGCCCAGGCCAGGGCAGGGCAGCTGGCTATAAAAAAAGTGCCCCAGCCCCTGCTGCACCCATGCCCAGCATGGTGCTTGGTGCAAGTCAGGTACACTGTACGGAGCTGTCAAATTCATTCTTCTTTCTCATCAGTAAATTTAGGGACTAGAACCAAAAGAAGTGCTGTGAAGGGCAACTACCTTTGTAGGGTTCACTCATTCATATTGTGCCCAGGTCCCCTCAAGATGAGACCTGCCCCCCTTCCAGGTATAACAGAAGATCCATCTAATTTCTCCACTTGGGTGCCATGGTAAATCTTACTGTGACCCTAAAACTGAGTTGAGAATACAAGCCTCCCCCTGGTGGGTCCTGGGAGGGTGTGTGTGTGTACACGCGAGCATGCATGTTGCATGTGTGCATGTATGTGTATGTCTGTGTGCATGTGTGTATGTGTGAGTGCGTGTGTA
>NC_045440.1:39698174-39703103 GCF_002776525.5 Piliocolobus tephrosceles | reverse complement strand
TTAATCTTCTTGACATGGCAGCAGTGGGGGAGGGGGATTTGGGGTGGAAATCCCTCAAACGGGGGCATCCCATGAGCAGAGAGGTCCTTGTCTCATCTGGCTGTGTGAATAAGCTTTAGTTTACAAACCAGGGCGTAAAGTCAGGTTGGCTTCAAGAAGATCAAGTAGCATTATAGAAAGCATCTCTCTCTTTCCATTATGTTCATTTTTGGGGAAGCGGGGCAGGCAGAGGCAGATGGGACTCTGTGCCCGTAAAAGAACTTGGGACTGTATTCTGGGAACAGGCACCCATCTTCTCTGCAGGAGGTGGCAGAGTGGGAGGGTGCGGGAGCCCATGCTGGAGAGAGGGCAGGCCTGGAGAAGTCTAAACTTGCAAACAGAACATCATTTATACGGCCAAAATCTTTCACAAACTACTGGCAAGCTGATGGGGCCTCCACCCCTCTCTTAGGAAGTCCTCCTTTGTCTGATATTCCTACCTATGTCACTCCTCTCTGTTAACCTGGGCTCTGTGGTTATAGGTTGGGGCTGATTGAGAAAAGCCAGGATCCAGAGGCCAGATAGACCCACAGGGTGCCTCATTTGAGAACTCTTCTCTGACTTCCCCCTGCACCCCCAGATTAGGTCCCATTTGTCTGGAATGAGAACTGTAGGACTGGGGAAAGAAGAGTTACTCTAGTGCCCAGACACATCAGTTAGGGACTTAGGACAAAGAGGCAAACAGTTGCTGGGTATAGTGGCTCAAACCTGTAATCTCAGTGCTTTGGGGGGCCAAGGTAGGAGCATCGTTTGAGTCCCAGAGGTGGAGACCAGCCTGGGCAACATGGTGAGACCTCATCCCTACAAAAAACTTAAAAATAAGCTGGGTGTGGTGATGTGCACCTGGAGTCCTAGCTACTCAGGAGGCTGAGGCGGGAGAATCGCTTGAGCCCAGGAGTCCCAGGAGGTCAACGCTGCAGTGAGCTATGATCGTTCCACTGCAATCCAGTCTGGGCAACAGAGGAGACCTTGCCTCTGAAAAAAAAGAAAGAGAAAAAGAGGCAAGCAGTTATCACATACTGTGCTGGGACCCTTGCCCTGGCTGCAGGCATTGCCCCATAGGAAACAACAAGCCACCTTTTCTTTGATGAGCCAGATGTAACCCATCTTAGGTTCTGCCTTTTTCTGAAACTTCCAGCCAAGTGCAGCTACATGTCAGACCCACACAACTTAATGCCTACTCTTTCCCCAATTGTTCCACTCAAGATATTCCAGCTCTCAAGGACTTTAGGCTCTCCTTGGGGAGCTGGAATTGTCTTAGACTCCTCCTTCAGGTCTCAAGCTAAATGTCAGGGAGGCCGTCCCTGATCTAAGCCCGCTAGGCATAATCATGCTGTTTGACTTCTTTCCCGCTTTCTTAGAAATTCTTGTTTCCATGTTTGTGTGTTTCTGTGTTTTTTCTCGTCTGACTCTATTGGAAAGTGAACACCGAGAGAGAGCACACTTGCCCACCTTACTCTTTGTTGCTGTCCCAGTGCCTGAAACGGCACCTGCCACAAGGTAGATACTCAAAAATATGTGTTGAATAAGGCAAATGAATGAATGAAGCCTTTTTTGTCCTAGCATGAAAACCAATGCACGTGAGTGAATGGGCTGGTGAAATAGCCACAGGAAAATGCTTTAGTTGTGCGGCCTTAGGCTGTGTTTGGAGGAGGACAGTGAGGAGGGTAAAGGATGGAGCACTGGAGAGAGGGGCTGTGGATGGACCCAGGACCAGGACTTGGGTTTCTTGACTCCACCCTCTGGGTGACCTTAGGCAGGTGCATCAGTCTCCTTCTGGTTGGATGACACAATCTCTGGTCACTTCTAGTCTTTCCTTCTGTGGCTCACCAGATCTGCAGGTGAGAGCGCCGAGACTCTCTCCCTGGGCACGATGCTCTGGCTGGGCCAGACCTTGCTTGGCAGCGGTGCCTGAGCAGCATGGAGGTGCTCTGCTTAGCTTGGGGGCTGCCGGGCTCTCTATGGAGGCACTGGGGCAGGATCGTTAGTGAGGAGAGGAAAGAGGAACAAAGGGGAACCTTCCCAATTATTAATAAGGCAGCAACCCCATCCATCTTAATGAGACAGGGCGGAAAAAACCAGTGGCCAGGCATTGCATACACAATAGGCTACAATAGAGACCTTGCTTTCTTTTTAAAAAGGGGGAATGAAAGACAGACAGAAAGGGAGGAGACTTGGAGAGTGGAAAGCAGTTCCCAAACGTCCGCCTCTGTACCCCTCATGCAAACAGCCTGCTGTGTGGCTACAGCTGTTTGAAAAATTCAGAGGTCACCGTAGTCCTTTGCTGGGCCAGGGGATGGGATGGGGTGGGGTGGGGCGATTTTCCTGGCAAAGAGCGGTTGAGCGGCACCCACCCTAACAAGAGCCTTTGTTTCCTGGGCGTGGGGTGGCCCAATGGGACTGTGAAGAGCTCCCGCCTAGTGACGCAGGACCTGGTACATTACACGGGGCTCAAAAAGCCCTGTCATCCTTTTGACGCAGCATCTCCCCTCCTCCACCCACCCCACCACTGCTACTATGCCCCATCAAAGGCCTTCTGAGTCCTGGGGCTCAGTTCTTCTATTTCTTAGCCTTTGGGCAAATTGCTTAACGTCTCACCTTCGGTTTCTTTAGAACTGACTTCCCTGACAGACTTGCTGAGAAGATGACACTGTGCCAGTGTGTGTATAAACCGTGATCAGGGCATCTGACACAAAGCAGGCATTCAGCAAGCCTTAATAATCAGAATCAGATCTTGCTTCCACTCGAGGACAGCCCAGTGAAGTCTCCTCCAGGAGCAAGGGCTATCTTGAGAATGGATCTGTCTCTGTCTGCTTTGATTCCCTGGGGCCCAGCACTTAGGAGCTGAATGAATGACTAAAAGGCTGGAGCTGTAATAATTTTGTTAAGACAGCATGTTCTGCAAGGGTTGGCCATCTCTGGGAGGTGGGGCATTGTGCTTCCTTTTGGGGAATGTTGCACCCTCCCCCCAACAGTAGGTTCCCCTGCTTCTGTGCTCAGCTGAGAGCTTGGGGCCATGCTACTGTACTTCTGGTTAATATTCTCCTGCTGCCTGGGAAGGGTGGAGGGAAAGAAATGGGAAGCACCATGCATGGTTGGAGGGTTCCTCATCAGAACCCCAAGAGATGGGCTGCACAGAGATTCATTGGTGCAAAGACCTGAAGCACACAGGTGGAGCTGTAAAGAAGGAAAGACACTGGTTTCATCTGGCATCTCTGCTTAGGCTGACATTTCCTGGGGATGGCGCTGATGGGGACATCAAAAAGGATTTTGACACAGGGGAAGAGGAAGCAAGAGGAGCTAGAAGCAGAACCACAGGGCCTGGGATGGGACAGAGAAGTCTCTGTGGAACTAGGCTCAGCACTTGCATGCTGATGCCCTCCTGGTGAGCTGAGGCTGCATCCGACTTGGAGCCGGGACTCCTCATGGTTGCTGCACTTCTGCCCTGAGCCCTGTTAACTTTGCAAGAAATCCAGCCCTGCGGGATCCTGCCTCATGTCCCCACACACTCCCCTACATCTGAACCACCCAGTTCTCTGTCTCTCCTCACTTGTTGGGTGACACACAGCTTGACCAGCATTTCCTGAGAACAAACACGTCTAGGCATCTGCAGGGAGGAGCTCGGGTGCTCTCTGCAGCACCCAAGGCAGCCTTCCACCTCCCTCCTGTCCTGGGACAGCGTCCAGTCCAAACGGGAACGGTGTGTTTTGTGTGGCAAGTTATTGCAGGATGAATTCCTGCAGCCCGGAAGGAGCAACTGCCAAGGGCTCTCCCAGAATGACAGGTATATGACCTTTCAAGCTCTCCTCCTGGCCCGGCTGCCTCAGGCAGTGCTTATTTTATGCTGAGGAGGGCCAGGAGGGTGGAGGAGCCCAGAGAGTCAGCTGGGAGGAGGTCTGGAGGACTGGTGTCCACCTGTGACTTACTGTGAGACCTGGGGTGGGCTGTTCAACTTCTCTAGGCCAGTTTCAACCCTCCTCTACATCGCTGTCCAGAGGTAGGGCAGATGGAAAAGGCTCTGATTCTCTTCTCTTTGGTAGGGCACGTGGTTCAATGAATAGATGCTCAGGGTGTGTGTCCAGGGAAAGCTGACTGTGATAGTGAGAGGAAGACGGAGCATAGAGGAGGGCATGTGTATGAGCCAGCTGGTGAGAGGGAGCGAGAGCACGAGAGGACACGTTCTGAGCACAGAACCTTGCACATAGTAGGAGCTCATTAAATATTTGCTGATTGATTGTTGGCCTGAAAGTTCTCACTCCCTCGTTGGTGTCTGTGTGGTCTGGAAGAAAGATAGAGAATATGACTCCACATGCATCACAAGCTGGACAATGGGGGCAATTATCCAGAAAATGTGAGCCATCCTGCACCCCCCGCCCCGAATCTTTTGCAATCATTTCCTGACATGTCAGATGAAGTAGGATTTTTAAGAACCTACGTCACAGAGGTTAACACCAGAGACGCACATTGTTTCATCCACCCAGAAGAAGACTGATGCTGTTCTATGTATCTATCTCCTTTTCTTTAAAATTAATAATCTTTATTTTTTTGCAAAGGTGATATGTGGTCATTGTGGAAATTTTTGAAAATGAAGAAAAACACAAAGAAGACAGTGTAAAGCACCTATAATCTCAACACCCAGAGATAGCTAACGTTTCAGTGTACCTATTTCCAGGATTTTTAACTTTTTTCTTCTTTCCTTCCTTCCCTTCCTCCCTCCTTTCTCTTTCTTATCCTTCTGGTCTTCCTGCAAAATTGGATTCGTACTATATATTTCTACCCCATATTCTCCATAAACATTCCCTTCTCCCCTCCCCTCCCCCTCCCCTCACTTCTCCTCCCTCTCCCTTCCTTCCTTCCTTCCTTCCTTCCTTCCTTCCTTCCTTCCTTCCT
>NC_045440.1:39620192-39698164 GCF_002776525.5 Piliocolobus tephrosceles | reverse complement strand
CCTTCCTTCCTTCCTTCCTTCCTTCCTTCCTTCCTTCCTTCCTTCCTTCCTTCCTTCCTTCCTTCCTTCCAGAAGCCTTTATTTATTGAGTGCTTAGCAATGTACTATGAGACAGCAGAGGAAGCATGGTCTGACTTTTCTTTTTACACAAAATATCAAAGTTACAAAGTACCTATCTAGCCCAATCCCTTACATGTTTAGGACCTGTTACTCAGAGAGGGGAAGAGATTGTGGAAGGTCACTGAGGCTGGAAACCAGACTCCTAGCCCAGTGCTTGTTCTCTGATCGCAGGTGCCTCACATAGGTTGATGTGAGCATCCTTCCCTTCCAGCAGCCAAGTTAGTTTTTCCTAAGTGAAACTCCAAATAATAAAGACTGTTCTGTAGTCAACCACTGCACCAAGGCTCTCTTGTCTTGAAAACGAAGGCTGTGCTTCCGTTTTCAGTGGCAGCTTCACCCCCGTGCCCCGGGACAGACGGCCTGAGTGACTGGTGTCAGCTTCAGGCCCTTTCCTGGGCACCGGGATGCTCTGGTTGCTGGTCCTGGGAAGTAGCCCGGTGCCCCAGTGCCGACTAGCCAACTCCTCTTGAAACCTGAATATGGACTTTGTCTGGTGGGCTCCACTCTGCTCCCAGTGGACGGAAGCCAGTCATTTGGCAAAAATTAGCTCAGTTGCCACCATTGTTCTTAAAGAGGCAGGGTTGAATGGGCTTGGGGACTAATGTATTCTTTTATGCCCCTTGGGCTGGCCCCTGAGTGTGGGCAGAGGTCTGCATTCCATAGACCACCGTGCCCCCCCACCCCGCCCCCACCGCCCCACTAAGCCCTCTGCTCTCCAGCCCTGCCGGTCCCCACCTCAGAGGGGAGAAGCGTTCCTGAAGCCAGCCGTGGGAAGGCACCCCATCTGGCACCCAGTGTGGGTGGGAGAGAAGTTGAGGGTGACCAAGAGTCCCTAGCAGTGGAAACGGGGCATGAGGACCATGGTGACGAGGGGCAGCCTGGAGGCTAGGGGAAGGCCAGAGGTGGTCTGCGACTTCTCTGCAACAGGGACCGCTACCCGGCCTCCTGCATTGGTTGCCCCACCTGTGTCTGCAGCTTCTTCTACTCTGCAACCCCTTCCCGGAAGGAACAGTCTCCTCCAGAGGACGTGGGGTCATGGGACTTGTTTTGAGCAGTCTGCAGATCTCTCATTCTGGGGTCAGTGATGCCCAGACCTTGAGAAATATGACGTGTGAGAGACAAGCGGGAGAGGGGCTTGCAGACAGAGAGGCTGCGTGCAGGCATTCATCATCAGTGCCCTTTTAAGTAGGGAGCAGGGGTTTGTGTGAGTCTCTGGGTCCCTACTTCTGGTTCCTGTGTTTTTCAAAGCAAGATCTCCATCCAGGACTGCCCTTCACCTTACAGAGGCTGAAGGGGAGGACGGAGGGAAGGCAGGGTGCAGCAGTCCTGGATCAGGTGTCTTTTCTAACAAGACAGAGATTTGCAAGTATGACTGTCCTGGTCCCAGGACTGCGTGAGCTCATTCTTCAGAGTGCCCTCTCCTTTCTTGGGTGTCAGGGCTGCCTGGCTCCACCGCTCACTGATTACAAGTGTGTTTCCTCTCATTAACAACCCCCACCCAGACTTGGGGAGAAATATCAGAAGGCTTAAAGCCTGCTTGTTCAGAATAGTTTGTGGGGCATAAACAAAATGATAGAGGTGGGGTAGGGGAGAGAAAAGGAGACAGGAAGACAGGGAGGGAGAGAGAGGAAGAGAGAGGAGGTAAGAAGCAGTGGGGCGAGGAGGAGATGAGCGGAGCGAGGGAGACAGAGAGGCAGACAGGGAGGTGGCAGACAGAGGAAGACAGGGAGGCAGGGGAGAGAAGGAGGGAAAGAGCGAGGGAGAGAAGAAGACGGGGTAGAAAGGGAGAGAGAAGAACAAGGAGGGAGAGGAAGAGAAAGAGGGAGAGGTGGGGGACGAGAGAGGGAGGGAGACAAAGGGAGAGGGACAGAGAGTGAGTGCTGTCACCCAGTCTGTCCTATGGAGTACGGGCATCCTACTCCACAGAGGGATTGAGGTGGGGTCCTGGTGGGCTGGTTCTAGGGCCATGTCCCTAACATGTCTGTTGGTTTCTCTGGGTTGCCAGACAGAGGATGGGCAGATAGATCTGCTGAGAAGAAGCACGCTGTCCTGACTGGCTGTGACATTCCCTCAGTCCAAACTCTTCCTACCTCCACCCTCCCCAGCCATGGGCTCTGTTATCTTCCCTACTATCCCTTATGTTCTCTTTCCTTCCCACCTTTGTGCTTTGTGGGGTTGGGAATCTACCTCTGATGTCCTCTCTTCCTCACGTGACCCAGCACAGAACCTGCAGACAGCAAGTGATTGACAGACACCTGTTGATTCATTGGCTTCTGGAATTGGGTGAACACAGCTCAGACAGTGCCTGCCACTCGCCAAGGCTGTGTCAGCAGCAGAGAGAGGATGCAATTGAACTCCAATCGGAAATCCCCATTAATTGTGAGGAGTTGATTTCCTTGGGGTGGGGACAGAAATAAAACCAAAAAGAATCTGCATGAGTTAAAATGTGCAGGATGCAGAGCATTTCATCTTCCAGAAAGAATATTTTATTCTCCTGTCAAGAGGCCAGTGATAATGGCAATAAAAGAAAACATAAGTGATGGTGGTAAGGATTATGCAGCAATTTAGGAAGCAGCCGGTTATATATATTTATGGACCTAAATGGCTGGAAAACCCTTCACACCCGAGGACTTAATGCAGAACTTGGAAAGCACTCCGAGGCTGAGTGGATCGCCATGGGAAACTGTTATTTATGGACTGTCCTACCATGTATTAAGCAATTCGGTGGCCTAGACTGCTGTTAGAAAATAAAGAACAAATGGGTTCGATGGGCAAATTGTGCTTTTCTGGGTGGGGGAGCCATGGCTGTCTTGTAGCTGTGTTAGAAGAATTTGATAAAAGGCGATGTTTTATAGGGACAGATATTAAATATGATCGAGTGAGAAACTGCTGGAAGATTACAGAAGCCTCCAGATATACAGCTGCTGGTGCCACCACATGTGGGGAAGAAAGCAGAGTCTGTTCTGCTGTCGTCAGCCTCTGAGGGGCCAGGGGGCAGCGCTTCCTCACTGCCTGCACTTTTACTTTGTGACCCGCCCCCACCCTCCTGGCGCTGTGTCCTTAAGAGAGTTGCTTTGTCCACTCTGCCTGAGAATTTGATTTCATTAGATTGTCTCAATGCTTTGTCCTTGGGGCATCTAAGGAACCTCTCTGTGACTCGGTCTCCTCTTCTGAAAAGTGAGGGCTCATAGGACCCTTCCAGTGGGAGGCTAAACAGAGGGCTACAGAGCAGTGCAGGTGCATGGGAGAGACAGAGCACAAATCAGGACAACTGAAAAAAGGGTGCTCTGCAGCCATAGGAATTGGAACAGGAGGAAGATATGCAAACTTCCAGGCTCATGGAGGAGTTTCTGAAGATGGGGTTTCTCAGTCTTAAACAGGCATCGGGTTCACCTAGGAGTCTCGTAAAATGAAAACACTGATTGTTATGCCTGGGGTGGGCGGGGGGAGGGCTGAGTGTCTGCATTTCTGTCAAGGTCCTAGAAGATGCTGATGCTCCTGGTCTGGGGACCACACTTTGAGGAGCAAGTCTTAGGAGACAGTAAAAATTAGAACCTGCAGTCTTTGAGCTTCCTGTGAGAATTACATACCTGTGCCAGTGAGGTTTGGTTTTAGTTGCATGAAAGAGAAAATCTAAATGACTTTGGATTTAAGCGAGTGAGGGAGACAGATTGTAGGTCTTCCCAGTGAGAATCCCAGGGTGGGCGGTGCAGGGCTGGTGCAGGGATTCCCTGAGACCCAGGCTCTTTCCTTCTGCTCCACCATCCTGGTCTGCTGGCATTCATCCTCATGGTTGCCAGAGAGCTGCTGTACCTCAGGCATCACAGCTAAATTCCAGGCGGGAAGCAGAGGGAAGAGGCGAATAAGGTCTTATGATGCGCTCTAGGGTGCCCCACTTACCAACTTCTACCTCCTTCTCACTGGCCAGAGCTGGCTTGAGATTTGCATTTCTAACAAGTTCCCAGAAGATACTGGTGCTGCTGGTCTGTGGACCACACTTGGAGTAGCAAAGTTGTAGGAGACAGTAAAAATTAGAATCATCTGTCATGGAGGTTCTAATTTTTAGTAGCCCCCATCGGACCTACTCAATCATAATTTGCATTTTAACAAGATTCCTAGGTGAATCCGATGCCTATTTAAGACTCAGGAAACCCATCTTGAGCAACTCTTCCACATACCAGGAAGTTTGACACCTTCCTCCTGTTCCAGTTCCTATGACTGCGGACACCCTTTCTCCAGGAGGCCCCAATTTGTCTCACCCATGCACCTACATTGCTCTGCATCCCTCTGTTTAGCTTCCCACTGGAAGGGTCCTATGAACCCCACTTTTTCTATTTATTTTTATTTATTTAATTTTTGTTTTAGAGGGAATCTTGCTCTGTTGCCCAGGCTGGAGTGCAATGGTGTGATCTCGGCTCATTGCAACCTATGCGTCCCAGGTTCAAGTGATTCTCCTGCTTCAGCCTTCTGAGTTGGGATTACAGGCACACCTGGATAATTTTTTTATATTTTTAGTAGAGACGGGGTTTTGCCATGTTTCCCAGGCTGGTCTTGAACTCCTGACCTTGGGTGATCCACCTGCCTCAGTCTCCCAAAGTGTTGGGATTACAGGCGTGAGCCACTATGCCTGGCAGAACTCCTACTTTTTAGAAGAGGAGACAGAGTCACAGAGTGGTTCCTCAGATGCCCTAAGTACAGAGTATTGAGACAATCAAATGAAAAAGATGAATCTTGAGACAGTGGTTTGCTCAGCAATCACAGGTCTACTGCACACCTACCAGTGCAGAAGGAAGGCACTGGAGATACAAATACAAAAAGATACAGATTCTGTGTTCAAGAAGCTTCTAGAACTCCTGACATGCAAACAAGCAAAAGAGTTTTTGAAGAGTGGTGCTCTGACAGCCATGATGTACAGGGAGACTGGCGAGAGACCAGGCAGATGAAGCCCTTTAGCTGAACCTGGGATGTGTGCTGGGAAGATGGCCCAGCTTGTAGGGGCAGCATGAGCTCTGCACAGAGGCTGGAGGCTAAGAATTCCCTCACGCTGGGGCCCCACTGGCATGCACCTGTGAGGCTGCAAAGGACGTTGTTTTGTCTGCATGCAATCTGATTGGTAGGTACCATGCCATATTGGGTTTTCTATATACACATATATATTTTATATTAAATATATATAATATAAAATATATAGAATATATAATATATATTATAAAACATATAATATAAAATACATATATATTTTATATTAAACAATCTTTATTTGGAAAATAGTACCTTACAGTCCTAATGCTAGCTATCAAACATCAATGACAGCAATTTCAGCAGGAACTAATGAACAGTAGCTAACCTAACAGGGGATCCATCAAAAGTGCTTTAAAGGGAGGAGCACCAGCTGATGTTGTGCCGAATCTCTGGGCATTCAGGACCTGGCTACAGGAAAACAGAATCAAACTGGCAGGTGCTCTGGACCCAAACTCTGGCATTGTGACCTGCCTCTCTCCTGGGATCCCTGAATGCCCACAATCCCCCTGGCACTTCCAGGCCCCTGTGGGCTGTGGGTGGAGCCCTAGGGGCCAAAGGGCCACTCAGGAAAGGCTGAAATGGCCTTGGAGTCAGTTGGCTTCTACCTGTTGAGATCATTTTCTTTCTGGAGTACCTGCAGCCCTCTCTCAGTAGGCTCAGTGGCCATCCAGTCTTCCTGGGCCATTTTCTCATAGAAAAGGATCTCTCTCTCTGAAAACTGAAAGTATCTTTCTTCAATTCCTGGGCCATGTCTCAGGCCACATTCTTGTAGTGGTCACGGGTCTGACATGCGTGGCTCATGTTTTTGTGCACGGTCTCTGGTGGAGGTCCAGGCAGAGAGCTTGGTAGATAAATGGACAATCAGATGTTGCTGACTGCAAAGCCTCTCCAGATTTCTCTCCCCAGGGACTGGCCTTCAGCAAAGCCAGATCTAGTGCAAAGCCAGCAGGATTTGGAGTCTAAAGATCTGTGCTTCCTGAACTGCGACTGGTCCCCACCACAGTGCTTTGGTGGCTGGACTGCTAGCCAGGGTCCCACTACTCTGAGTTTCTGTATCTGCTTCTGTCAAATGAAAGTAATGAACTTCTCAGCCAGCTCAGAGGCTTTTGGTGAGGCCCATATGGAATAATGCACATAGAGAGCAATTTGGAAAAGACTGCAGCAAGGCATCTTACTAGGCGACAGGGGATTCTGCCTTTGCCCAGGTGAGTAATGCCCCTTAAATGGCAGATGGCAGATGCGTTATTCAGGCTGAGAGAGACTGTGGGGATGAGGCTTCCCTGGATGGAGATTTGGAGGCGAGGCTTCCCCAGCTGAGGTCACCTGATCTTGGGAGCAGGGAAGGCTTTCCTGCGAGGAAGAAGTGAGATGATGGGTGCCCCCCACCCCGTTCCTCTCACCAGCACCTCATTTATATCCAGCTTGTTCCTGGCTCAACCCCCCGAGGAAGGCAATGCACCGTCTGGCTCCACTGCCGTGAAGGGTTAGGTAAATAAGCACATGGCTCCTTGGGGAATGTGTCCCGGCATGGGCCACTGCCCTCCCCACAGCCATCCTGGCAGATTTATGGGCTTCAGGTCACCGAAGCATGTGCCACTTCACTTTCACTTCCCTGGGATTTCCAGAGGGGTAGGGGTTTCCTAAAGACCTGTGTCTGGTGCTCTGTGATGTCCCAGCCAAGTCTTGAGCCCCTTCGTCAGGATCCGACCCCAGGTGTCACACTGTGGAGCCCCCTTCTACCTTCTCTTGCTCCCCAGTCCCCACCCCCACTTGGCATACAAGGCTTCCAGAAACACCAGTCTCCCAGAAGCCAGCCCCTGTTCTTATATAGCATAGGGTGGGGATTTGTGGGAATGGGCCACTGCATCAACCAACCCAGTCGCCTCCCACCCTCCATGGAGCGACCTGCTCGGTGCAGGCCCTGGGCAGAGAGGAGTGAGTCGGATGTGGCATTTGTCCTCAGGGTCAGCTCTGGGATGGGAAGAGATCCAATAGAGGAGTCCCACACTCTGTTTGCTGTCCTTGTATAAGGAACTGATGATCAATTCCCTTAGGATTCAAATCTAGAAAAGATTTTCCTTTTCCAAAGACAAAGAGAACTATGGGAGCTATTCATGCTGG
Organism: Piliocolobus tephrosceles; assembly: GCF_002776525.5. Classification (NCBI taxonomy): domain Eukaryota; kingdom Metazoa; phylum Chordata; class Mammalia; order Primates; family Cercopithecidae; genus Piliocolobus; species Piliocolobus tephrosceles. Next base: position 39,690,901 of record NC_045440.1, on the reverse strand, counting down.
GTATGGCCTTTGTTCTCAGAAAACATGGCACAAAATCAATGTGCAAGGGTAGCACCCCTAAGAACCTGGGTATTTCACACGTCTGTCTCCCCTTTGTTTGTTGGGTGGGGGTAATTACTGAGCATTCTGTATATGCATGGCATTGTACTAGATGCTGGAGATGTGGAATGGGTGAGACAAAATAAGACAAGGTCCTGGCCTCTAAGAGCTCACTGCACTGTACAAGGTACCCAGAAGGGACCAGTTATAAATGTAGACGGGAGTGTCTGCAGGCACAGAGTGGGGTGAATATGACTAGGAATGGAGGAGGTCAGGCCTGGCTTCCTGGAGGAGGCAACACTATTAGGATAAGCGGGTGGATTTGCCAGATAAAATATAGGATGCCCAGTAAACTGAATTTCAGTTCAACAATGAATAATTTATTGTATATGTATGCCTCATGTAATATTTGAGACAGACTTAATAAGTTTTTTCTTGTTGATCTTTAATTCAAATTTTACTGGATGTTCTATTTTTTAATATTTACATTTAATTTTTATTTTTAAAGACAGGGTACCATTCTGTCACCCAAACTGGAGTCCATTGGTGTGATCATAGCTCACTGCAGCCTCAAACTCCTGGGCTCAAGCGATCCTCCTGCCTCAGCCTCCTAAGTAGTTGGGACTACAGGCATGCACCACTGTGCCTGTAGCTAATTCTTAATCAGCTAATTCTTAAAATTCTTAAAATTGTGCCTAATCAGCTAATTCTTAAAAATTATTATTATTTGTATAAACAGGGTCTTGCTATGTTGCCCAGGCTGGTCTCAAACTCCTGGCCTCAAGCGATCCTCCTGCCTTACTTTCCCAAAGTTCTGGGATTACAGGTAGGAGCCACTGTGCCTGGCCATGGGTGTCCTGTACTTCTATTTGTAAATCTGGGAACCCTATGAGTAGTAGTTTGTACAAAAGTAGTGAAGGGCATTACAGATAGAGAAAACAGCATGTGCACACAGCATGAGCCCAGGATGAGAGGCAAGCGAGAAGCCGTTGGGTGGGAAATTACAAGTACTTCTGGAGACTGGAAACTAGGCTGGTGCGGGGTGCTGGGGAGGTGACGCTGGAGAGGTCATGGGGGTCAGGGCTGGGTCCTGATATTATCCTGGAGCTTCGGCTTTTTCCTGTGGACAAAGAGTATGTGAAAATTTTAATCAGAGAAATAGTCCATTTGATATTTTTATTTCTATTTAAAAAGTCATCTTAAAATATGCCTTTTATTTTTAGTTCTCTTCTTTCTAGGAGGTGGTATGCAAACCTTCATTTATTTATATACATAGGCACATGTATATAAATTATAGGCATAAATATATTTATAATATAAATTATAAATTAATGTAGTAATAAATGAACAAAAATTGTCAAGCCCAGTTTGACAGAGCCTCACCTGGAGAGTGGGCAGTTGTCACCATCTGAACACAGGGGCAGGGAAGGTGACCTTGGCCTCCCAGTTTGGGGCCGGCTGAGGGTGTCTTCCTGGCTGCTTATGATAGGAACTCATCCTACGATGGCCTAGTAAGAAATTATAGGGAGCAGAGTTTCTCTTCAAGGAAGGAAGAACATTCTAGTGGACTGTTTGAACTTGGTGACTATATCCCAAACAAGTGAAAGGGATGCTCCATTAGCTTCTGTCAAGAATGGTGCAGAGGACTAGGTGTGGTGGCTCACGCCTGTAATCTCAGCACTCTGGGAGGCCGAGGCAGGAGGATTGCTTGGGGCTGGGAGTTCAAAACCAGCCTGAAGAACAACAAAATCCCATCGCTCCAAAAAATAATAATAAATAAAAATAAAAATAAAAAAATAGCTGGATGTGGTGGCCTGCGTCTGTAGTCCCAACGCTTCTTGGGAGGCTGAGTTAGGAGGATTGCCTGAGCCCAGGAGGTCAAGGCTGCAGTGAGCCAAGGTCCTGCCACTGCACTCCAGCCTGGGGAACAGAGTGAGACCCTGTATCGGAAAAAAAAAAAGATGAAGAGGGAGGGGTGCTTACTCTAAGAAGAGATGGGGCTGGAATTTGCCTTCAACTCCGAATTTTTAAGATGCTTCCCAGACATTCCCAGAGTTCAGGTAGCAGGTCAGGCCAGTTCTTGAAAGAGTTAGAAAGGCTCAGGATTACACATCTACAGAGGCAGAATGCAGAAGAAGCTTGTCCAAGTCAGAGCATGACCAGGTTCCATGGCATCTGACATCGAATACCATTTTGGCCCTTTCAGACTTGCCTGAAAGTCTAAGGATGTGCCTCGAGTGACCCTACATGCTGAGAATTCACACTTGTGAGCTAGCAGGGCAGCTGGGCAGGCGTTAATAGCTCCATTTCACAGATGAGAACACTAAGGCCAGAAAGAGGAAGTGCGATTCCCATGAGTCAACCCAGCCAGTTAGGAGCAGAGCTGAGGCTGTAGCCTGTGTCCCCTGACTGTGGGCCAGCATGCTTTCCTTGGCATTGCCCCTGACCCACGGACACCCAACTTCAAGCAGAGCTCCCTCCCCAGTGCTGCTGGCTGAGGGACAGTGAGGTGAGTGTATCTTTGGAGAGGATGGCAGAAATCACTGATGATATGATAGTGGAACACAATGGGAGCTATGGCTGGGAAGGCTCCCCTCCCAGTTTTTCCAGGAGAAGCCAGGAAAAAGCTCTGTGTGTGGGAAGAGGCCACCTGGGAGGCACCTGGGGGGGCCCTCTGTGACCCTCTGTGGAGGCTGAAGAACTGAGAATGCCTCCTCAAGCTGGTATTTTGAAGCAACAGAGGACATACTTCCAGGTTTCATGCATGGGCATCTAGCAGTGTGGGAAAATCAGAACTTTTGGGAAACGAGAAACGTAAGTTAAAGCTACATTTTGCCTCTGTTTATTTAAGCCATTCAAGAAGAAGGGAGGATATGTCTCCTGGACCACAGTTCTCATACTCAGGAACCCTCATATCTGGGAGCTCTGTTATGTCAGTTGCATGTTTAAAGGACCTTTGTTCCAGAATCTTCTCCTGTACACACAGGAGTGCATGCACACACAAACACATACACACTTGCCATTAGGAAACTGGGGACTGGATTTTGAAGTGCAAACATTTGACAATAAGTAAAAGGGCAAAAGTACTGTATGTACCTCTGCAATACAAAGTCTTCAGGTTGTTCTGCCTGGCGCTGTTATGCAGCATGTGAATTGCCTGGAAGGGTGGGGGGCGGGCGGTCCCTTTCCCACATCCCAGGAATAGATTAAAGTCTCTCGGTGGGACTGAGGTCTAGGGTCTTTCCTTTCCAGCTGGGTCTGGGAGGAGTCAGGAGTGCACTGGATATAGGATTCTGGGGTCTTCTCCCATCACTCCCTTTTCCACAGAGAGACAATTGTGTTCCCAGCAGGGGTCAGTAAAGCAGTAGGACCACTAGGGGTGGGTGGGGGATGTGGCAACTGGAGGTGATCAAAGTCTACTCGGAGTGAACAGACACAGGCCAGGTCTTCCCCTGAATGGATTTGTGAGATTTACTCTTGACTTGGGACTTCCAGGGCAGTCACCTGGATGAATTTCCAGCATTTAACGGTGGACAGACACAAGCCCTCCTGCCATTCAGGAAAACTGAAATGTGAGTGAGCGGTCAGCTAAGCCTGGGTTCAGAGGTGAGAGGATGTTATCTGCAAACACCCATCTTTTCAGTGAGCAAACAGACACATTTGGCTTGAGGCAGAGGACCTGGCTCTAGGAGACAAAAAGACCCCCTACCAAACAGCATTTTTCTCTAAATGCCCCTTGAATTGAGACACAGTTGCCGGGTCTCCTACGGTCTATTCTCTGTGAGGAATGTCTTCCTCAGCTCCACGGGCTGGCCTCACCAATTGTCTTGGGATTAACCCTTGGCCATCCAAATCTTGCTTTCTCTTCTCTGTGTCTTCCTCCCAGCCCCCATGTCACCTCTTGGGTGTCAAGGCATCTTCCATTGGCCATGAAATGACAGAGAAGTCATCCTTCTGCAGAAGCCTCCTGTGTGCATGGTGGAATCACCATGTCTGTGTGGGCACAATTGCTTTAAGAAAACAGCCCTGCTTCTTCACAAACTCTAGTCATTTCACTTGGAATCTGTCCATCAAGAAATTAGGTCTGCAGAGTCCAAAGCAAGCTCCCTAGAGCTTCACAAACAAGCTGGCCGGCAAGGCAGCGCCTCCTACAGTGTCTTTGTGGAGCGCTAAGATCTGTGGCCCCTTTCCACATGGGGTGTGCGCTCAGATTCGGTTATGAACATATCGGCCTCTCTCCACCCCTACTTAGGGACAGAAGGTGTGGAGACTCCAGGAACTTCATGAACTGTTTGCTGTGGTCTTCTGTCCCAGGATAGTCCGGGTCTCACTCCCAGCTCTCCGGAGCTTAACCCTCCCTTTCAGGGGAATGTTTGAAATCTACGAAGAATTCTCAGGAATTCGAGGTAGAGGGTGGCAGAGAGACTTCCGTTCCTGGGGGCCGAGCTGTTTGTGCTGATGCTGTCCTCTTGGCGTCTGCCCTAGTGGGGACCCTTGGTTCTGACTTGACGTTCCTGGACTGGGTCTGACCTTAGCATATGTGTCTGAGTGATGGACTTGGTATTCACACCAGCCACTCTGATAAGTGCACATGTGTTTTTAATGTTTTGGCTTTCCACACCACAAACACACAGATGTGCTGTCGCCTGGGCTAGGACTTGAGTAGAGTTTTTCTATTTAAATCTATCTGTCTATCTATCTATCTATCTATCTATCTATCTATCTATCTATCTATCTATGTGTGTTTAAAAAAGTGTCCTCCCAAAGCTAATACCGTTGCCAGCAGGACTTCCCGCCACACCGGGCAAAGTCCACTCACTGCCCCAGTGTTGAAGGCCACCATGGGCGGCCCCACCTGGAGAGGTGGTGCTCACAGCAAACAACTCCAACTGCGCCCTCGCCTCGCCTTCCAGCGAGTCCAGCCAGGCCCGCTGGAGATTTACAAGCAGATCTCCCTCGCTTCAGCGTTCCTGACCCCCAGTTAGTTTGGAAACGACCTGTCTGCACCGCAGCTAGAGAATCGAGGAGAGGAGCCTCTAGTCTAAAGGGCTGTTGGTTGAAATTAGGAAACAGTGTTAAAAAAAAAAAGAAAAAAGAAAAAAGAAAAAAGTTTGGGAGACCGAGGGCAGGCGGATCACCTGAGGTCAGGAGTTTCCAGACCAGCCTGGCTAACATGGTGAAACCCCGTCTCTACTAAAAATACAAAAAATTAGCCGGCATGGTGGCGCGCGGCTGTAAGGAGCTGCTCAGGAGGCTGAGACAGGAGAATCGCTTGAACCCGGGAGGCGGAGGTTGCAATGAGCCGAGATCGTGCCACTGCACTCCAACTTAGGCAACAACAGCGAAACTCCGTCTCAAAGAAAAAAAAAGCCTTCGTAATGTCATGGGTTTGCAAGTATGATCCAGGCTCCTCGCTTCTCTGCAAGCCAGTGCGAGTTAATTACAGGGTCTGCCCTGGTCTCTCTCCACCCCACGCTGCGATCCATTCCCCCTCTTTTTTTCCCCTTGTCTCTTTCCTCCTCCCCCTTTTATTTATGTATTTTTGGTTTTGTTTTTTAAGGGATGTTGAGCTGTGTCTGGTTCTAGTAAACCGAACCCGCTCGCGAGGGAGGCGATTGGCTCCCGCGCCGGTGACGGACGTGGTAACCAGTGCGGCTCGCCCCGCCGGGAGCTGATTGGCTGCGCGGGGCGGCTCCGAGGGCTCGGCCGTAGGAGCCCCGCGCACTCCAGCCCTGCAGCCTCGCGAGTCGGTGCCGCGCGCCCGCCGCCCCGCGCCTTCCTGCTTGCTGTGCCTCCTGGAGCCTGGGCGCACCCAGCCGCAGGGCTGCCTCCCCCCACGCGCCGCCTCCGACCGCAGGCCGAGGGCCGCCACCAGCCGGGGGGACCGGGCAGCAGCTTGCGGCCGCACAGCCGGACAGCGCTGGGGACGGCGCCTTTTGTCCCAGGAGGTCCCTGGAAGTTTGCGGCGGGACGCGCGCGGGGAGGCGGCGGAGGCAGCCCCGACGTCGCGGGGGACAGGGAACAGAGCCGGCATGGGCAGTGGGCGCAGCGCGGGGAGCTGCCGGGGGGCAGCCCTGGGAGTGCTGCTGGCGCTGGGCGCCGCGCTCCTGGCCGTGGGCTTGGCCAGCGAGTACGACTACGTGAGCTTCCAGTCGGACATCGGCCCGTACCAGAGCGGGCGCTTCTACACCAAGCCGCCGCAGTGCGTGGACATCCCCGCGGATCTGCGGCTGTGCCACAACGTAGGCTACAAGAAGATGGTGCTGCCCAACCTGCTGGAGCACGAGACCATGGCGGAGGTGAAGCAGCAGGCCAGCAGCTGGGTGCCCCTGCTCAACAAGAACTGCCACGCCGGCACTCAGGTCTTCCTCTGCTCGCTGTTCGCGCCCGTCTGCCTGGATCGGCCCATCTACCCGTGCCGCTGGCTCTGCGAGGCCGTGCGCGACTCGTGCGAGCCGGTCATGCAGTTTTTCGGCTTCTACTGGCCCGAGATGCTCAAGTGTGACAAGTTCCCCGAGGGGGACGTCTGCATCGCCATGACGCCGCCCAATGCCACCGAAGCCTCCAAGCCCCAAGGTAAGGCTGCCCTCTCCCACGTGCGCGAGCCGCCCCCGCCTCCCTCCCCACTCCCCCGGGGCTGCAGGAGAACCCGCGCCACCCTACGCCTGCCCGCCGCTGGGTCCAGGCGCTGGGGACTGACGGCCCGAGGTTGCTCGCATGCTGTGCACGTGATTCCTAAGCGCGTCTGGTCTGTCCCAGGTATTGCTCAGCGCCCCTCGCGACCCAGGTGCACGGCGGGGCTGGCCCGGGAGCGGCGGATCTGCGTCTCGGCCTCGCAGGGACTAGCTGTGGTCTCCGGAGCCACTTTTCCTGGGATCCAGCTTCGCCTTTTCCATACCTGAAACAAAGCCTTGCGCTTTAAATAACAGGGAAGCTTCCCTCTCCTCTGGGAGAACTCCGAGACCCTATCGAAGTTTTTAACCTCCTAGACGGGAGGAAAAAACCAAAACCCAAAGTGTAGAAAGTTCAGAAAGGCCGAGAGAATGTTTGGCGCAGCTTTTGTTTATTTTCGTAGGTTCGACAAAGATTTAAAAAATAAAACCAAGCCCTTTCCTTCACTGGTCATTCAGTCAAGTAGCTTCGGGATTGCTGCAGAACTGGCTGAGAAAGTTTAGGAACCATGGAGACTTCTGTTTCTCCACCCCTTCCAGGTACCAGCTCTGCCCTCGCAGGGCTAGGGGAGGAAAGTCTTTTCTCCCTCCCTCTCGCGTACCCCCTGCTTCTCTCATTTACACAAATCCTCAGCTCATTAGAAAGATAAAAATGTAATTAGCTCATTGTTCATCTCCTCCCGGGGAGAGGAGCTCTGCAAATTGGAGACTTGCCTAACAGCCTGAAGGACCGGCCCGAGGTTCCTCTCAGAACCCACTTATTCTTGAGGGGGAAGAAAAAAATTCTGGGAAGTCAAAATGAAATAAATATAAATATAAAATATACACATCGCAGGCCTGACTTCGATAGCAGTAAATTCAACCCAGAATTCGTTGGAAGCGAAGTTTAGGCTCTGGGGTGTGGAAAGGGTCAGGGATGGGGGAGCTGTACCCCAGCTGCGCTTAGCAACACACAGGCTTCCCGAGGGCTTTTTGAGGAGGGCCTTTAGGGTGGGGGAGAACGGTTGCCTACACTTAGCTCACCTGAAGTGTCTTTAACCTCTGTTATTAATGCTAAAAGAGGGGCGTACAGTCACCTGGCTCCTCAGAGTGAGGATTTGGGCAGGTTAGGGAAAGGGACACCCCAAATTTTGGATGCTTTTGCTTATTCTAAGGAGGGAGGAGATGGGTCCACAGTGACTGACGTTGGATGGCTGGGTGGAAACGGCACTGATTGTCCGCAGTGGCCAGGTCTGGGCACCGCTGCTCTCAGGGTCAACTGGTGGGAGTGGAGTGAGGGTAGCGGATACATCTGCACTTTGCGAGCGAGAACTGAGCAGTTACCTGGAGCAAACAAAGCGCCTTGTGTTCTGTTGGCGTGCACCCATCCCCTGAAGCCTGCAGGAATTTCCTTCTCCCCTTCCTCAGCCAGTGGGGATTAGCCCAGCCCTGCCCCAGAGGCTGTGCCCAGCCCTGAGCTGGAGTCCATTCCCAATGGCCACCGATGGTCTCTTTCTGGGACTGGCTGCAGACGTGACTAGACACCTTAGGGGGATCGGCTGCGGAAAAGGTGCTGCAGTCCACAGGGAACATGGGGGGATTGGACGGGTTGCCTGCAGAAGAGAGGAAAAAATCCTCACCCCAGCCCCCAAAAGGCTGTGATGGGATGGGGAACCCCATAATCGCTGTCTTCCGGACACCTTTTGCCCCTTGGCTGCAGTTCCACCAGTCGGCGCCCTTCTCAGCCTGGCTGGGAACCGTCCTCACTCTCCTCCCAGCAGCCCTCAGGTAGTCACCCTCTCAAGACAGGTCTTTGAGGAACAAAGAGAAAAGCGGAGAGAGGGCCGGTCGGAAGTGGGGCTTGAGACTGGTTTTCCCCTCAGTGGTTTTGGTGGGGGGCTCTGCCCTGAGAGGGCACACCATCCTCCTCAGGACTGCAATCCCTGGTGTAAGGGAGCCCCACGTGATTTCCTCTGAGGTCCCTGTGGAGGGCAGGGTGGGGCGTGTGTGTGTAGGTGTGTAGAGGGCAGGTCAAGACAAACCTGACTACTGATCCTCATAACCTTATGGCTTGTGGCTGTGGGGTAATAACTGGTACTTTCCAATGAGAATAAGTACGCATGCACTACTCTTTTATTCATTTATTCTTTATGCTTTTATTCTTTAAAATTAAAATGCATTTTCAAAGCAGTGTTGTATCTTTGCATACTGGTTTCTTTTCACACACTTGAGCATATTCAGTTTTGGGGTATTGGCCAGCTCTCCGTGGTCATGTGTTACTAAGAAGAAACCTGATAATGAGAAATGACTTGACATTTTTCCCCCCACAAAGGCTGATACCCAAGCCATAGCAGCTTCTGTTATGGAAGAGGCAATTGTTCTTTTTCTAGGGAAGTTATTTCTAAATTTGGCACTTCCATTACAACTGTGAACTCCCAGGCTGATGCATTGTTGTTTCCCTCTCTGCCTGGTTTTGCTGGTTGAAGTTGTATGAGCCAGCGCACTGGGTTTGATTTTGTTGTTGTTTGGGCATGTTGTGCATTTAATCAGCCTGGCAGAGGCCACAGAGCCCTCAGTTCCCCAGAAAGCCTTCCTTAGGGCTCCTTTTTGGTCCGCCCAGGAACTGGCCAGGGAAGATTGTGGGGGTTGTATGTGAGAGAGAGAAAGAGAGAAGAAGAGAGAGCGAGCGAGCGCACTTGTGTGTGTGGATTGCTACATTACAAAAATCACTTAATCCTGATTCAGTTGTTGGGCTGTCTCCTCCACACCCCCTTAAATATTAATAAACACAAAATATTTTGGGTTTTTTTTTTTTTTGTTCATTTGCTTTAAACATTATTTGAAATACACCTGAAAACAACTGTTTAGTTCCATCTTTCAGAAAGATGACTGGGTGGATTTCTCCTGCAGATGCAGCCTGTACGGCCCTAAGACGTACCAATGAGGTGCAGATTAATACCACATCACACATTTCTCTTTCTCTCTCTGGATCAGGCTGCTCCAGAGTCAGCCGTTAGAAAAGCTGAGATAGGGGAAAGCCGTGATAAAAACACACAGAGCCCACCCCAGTGAGCTCCTGCCATTCTGAGAGGCACTGAAGTCAAAACATATTTGACTGGACTGAGGAAAATGTCCCTGAGAAGTGCAGAGCCATCCTTGGCCGGGTGGGTCAGGCAAACTTCAAGTGTCCAGAGGAGATGCAGTGAGTGAGTGGAGTGGGCAGAAATGTGCCCTTTATATTCGGATCACTGTGACTTCGCTATTTGGTCAAGACTGTATTCACAGAACCTTGCAATGTGTGTTTGTGTAAATCCCACTTTTCTTTTTTCAAAATAACCTAAACAAGGAAAACCCAAAAGCACAGTTCACTTTCCTTGTGCAAGTAACCTGGTCTCTTCCATGTTGTCACACTTCATCTTCCCCACGCGGAAGCAAAAACCATAATGCAAAATTCTTGTCTCCTTTGTGAGAATTACCACCTCTAGAACCCAATCTCAAGTTCTGGGTGCAAAGCAAATTTCCAGCATCTGGGCTAAGGACAGTCATGCCATCGTCTGCTTGGAGCGTGGTTCTTAACTGCACTGAGAATCTGGAAGGTGTTTGCTCCTGGGTGCAGAGTAAAGGTGGGAGAAGAATGTGTCAATAAAAACTAAGGATGGGGTCTCTGCTGGGCCCTGCGGGGACCCTGCTTGGAAGTGGGGAGTGGTCTATGGGCCACCTGTGTCCTGAGGGCAGCCTTGAGCTGGGGGTGCTTTGCAGGTCCACTCTTCTCTTCCACTTGTGGAGCCTTTGCCTATTTCAATGTCTGAGCCATAGCGGGAGCTGATGGGGAGGGAGATGCTGCCACGGAAGCCACGGTGGAGGAGGATGAAGAACAGCGGGCTCCAAACACACCAAGCCCCACCTGCTCTCCCTGAGTGCAGAGTCAGGTGTGACTTTCCTGTGCTCTTCAGCTCCAGCCTGGCTTGGCCTCCTGTGCTGTGCCTGGGGGTGGGGTGCCCCTAGAATGTGCTCATGATATTTCCTAGACAGTCAGTAAGCTCCAGGCTGCTTGATAGGTGAGGATGATGACAATGATGATAAGCCACTTCAGCTCTTGGAGGAAAGCACTGTCTCACTCTCCCTCTGTCCTGGGAAGCAGGGGTCCTTTACCTCTTGCGACTTCAGAAGTATATTGGCTTGGAGGAGGCCTCTGCCCTGGCCTCAGATATCTCCTCCCAGGCAGTGGAGCTGCCTCCCAGCATTATGCACGTCTGCCCCCACACACCTCCTCTTCAAAGCACTTCACAGTTGCCCAGGAAAGAGCCTCCGAAGGGCCCCTTCCTATCCAGCCCTGTCCTCCCATTTGGCAGTGCCTGCTAGTGCCCCACCCCGCCCGCCTGCCCTGGCCTCCTGCTGCGGTGGCCCTTTTGGAGAGGAGGTGTTCAGGGGCTGAGGGCTGGAGTTTGTGAGTCTGGCTGAGTTTCTTTCTCTCTTGGCTCCCGGAGATCTGGTCAGAGGGATCAGCAGTCTAGCTGGGAGTGTGGAAATGGGAAGGGGGCAGGAATCGGAGGGTGGTATTGAAAGGAGAAGGGAGAGGATGGGAAACAAACACCGGGAAGAGATCTCTGTGAGTTCGTAAGCCAGCTTTTCCCGGCACTCACAGCGTCCCACAAGTCATCATTCATGTGACCTGCCCCCACCCAGCCTCAGGTCATGCTGGCTTAAATAACTGTGTCACATTTAGCAGCTCTGGGCCAAAATGTTTCAAGAAACCTGTGCCTGCTCTGGTTGTAGACCCTGGGCTCAAGGCTTCTTCTTTTCAATTCTCAGGTCCCCTTCATAAGTTCCAGAAGACCTTGAGTCACTTTCAGCCTGGACCCAGGGCCGATCTCTTCCCCAGGGGCTGCTCCCTTCCTGCTCTGTAACTTACAGTTCCATTTCTCCCTACTTCCTTTCCCAGGCACGACAGTGTGTCCTCCCTGTGACAACGAGTTGAAATCCGAAGCCATCATTGAACATCTCTGCGCCAGCGAGTTTGGTAAGAAAGCGTTTCTAGCTGCCTCTGGAAGGTTTGGAACCTCCTGGTCTGTGTCCCTGCCGGCTGGAGGCCCTGCTGGCGTATCTCGTTGCAGCTTTCTACATTTTCTACCTCATTCCTCTCCAAATAGCTGCTTTTCTCAGGCAAATGAGAGACTAGACAGAGTCCAGAACCAGACAGTTTTTATGAAGGCCATACTTTGCCCTCCTTTGTGGGGGATCGCTGGACAGATTTTTGGGGATCTTCTCTGGGCATGCAGGGAGTCTGAATTGGGGACAGGTCGAGAGGAGCAGGGAAGGACAGCAGCTCCTTCTTGGAAGCTGCAGGAGGTACAAGTTGCCACCTGTTCCTGCATCTGGTTGAGCCCGCCTTTTTCCGGACTGGCTCTTTTTTTTTTTTTTTTTTTTTTTTTTTAACATCTACCCCTAGGTGTCAGCATGACTCTGTCCAGGATTTAAATGGCTGCCCTCCGGGTGCCTTCCCAGGGAGGGCAGATTTCAATGCTTAGGGGATTCAGAGGAGGGTCCTTGCCAGTTTCTGCAAGGCAAAGAAAATGGACATTCCCATGGTTTTTCTCTCTTCTTCCCGTCACTCTCCATCAAAAGAGAATTCTGAACCAGTACTCTCAGCTCCAGGAGGAGGAGGAGCTGGTGGGGATCGGGGGAGGTGGGAGAGATGCCAGGGGCCTTGGGGCCTTTCAGGGATGGTCTGTTATAGTCTGACCTGCAGAAGACCTGAATTCACCACACCCCAAGAGTCTCTCCTCTGAGCCAAGTAAATGTAAACGGCATTCCTTTGGAGGGCCAGCTCCCTCTCTTGCGCGTCTGTCTCACATGGAGGCAGAAAAGTGGCTCTGGCCAAGCCACACTTTCGGAAGGATCAGTGTGATGCTGAACAATGTGTTTCTCATAATTCCTGCCTCATGTCCCTGAGATCGGCTTTCTTGCAGAATTCTTATCTGGAAAAGTGTAAAGATAGGTGATGGGAGTCCATTCGGAGGCATCCCAGGCCATGTTTTCATTAATCAAACATGATAAAGTACATGGAAGGGTCTTGTTCCTGCAAAGAGCCCTGTCAAAGTAAGCTGCACACACGTGGGAGGACACATGCAAGTCGGAGGGAATCATGCCTCATGACAGTCATTCTCAGGGTATTGCAATTGTGGATGAAGATGGAAGCTGGATGTAGATGGCCACCAGAGCTGAACTGGAGACCGTGTATCTTATTTCCATGCATGGGGAAGATTGATGTGTTCTCTATGATGCAGCAGTGTGAGTTACTTGTCTGTTTCTGCATTAACTCAAATTTGTCAGTGAGGATTCCCTGTATACCTAGTGCTTTTTGAGTTCTATAGATACAGATCGAGGGCGAAACTCTTCCTCTAAGCAAATGTAATACATGAGTATTATTTTTTAAAAAGACAGAAATTGGAGGATTCAGACCCTTTGCCACATAGGCTGAAGGGGAAAGCCTTGGGAAAGAATTTGAATCTGGCAAGGTTGACCTTAAGGTGTAGGGCAGGGGTCTGGAGGGCATTCAGGTAACTCACCTGGAATGGACATCTTCTTCCCATGGAAGCAGGCACCTGCCAAATCAGCCAGCATCCTGCACACAGAAGAGGACAGAGGATCTCATGTCGATAACTAATCAGGGTTTGTGGAATTTGAGTGATTAGCTGTTTGGGATTGAGTTCCTTTAGCCCTGACAATATTTTCTTCTTGGGTTCACAGAACTTTTGGGTTCCTCCTAGACCTAGATCTTATCCAGTCCTCTTATTTGATAAAGAAGGAATTTGACTTTCCCAACCGGAGTCCTTTTACACTCTGCCACCTGGCCTCCTCACTTAAGAGTCGATGCACAGCCTCTGAGCTTTGCCACGGAGGCGCTGACCTCCTTAGTGTGCGTATGGTGTATGGCAGGCTTCTTTGAGCTGGTTGCAGGAGAAACCTTTTTGGTTTTTTGTCTGTAGTGTTCTCATAAAACAATATATAAGAATTTTTTCTTTCTCTCTCTCTGCAGGGGCTGAGCTTAGCTCTGCCCTTCTTAGCACCTCAGAGAATGCACCCTTGTCGAGAAACGTGTTTCCTAGCTCAGCTCACTTCAAGTAAGTGAGGCAGTCAGCCACACTGATGGGATTCAGTTAGGAAACAAAGAAATTGAACAATGCAAGCTGACACACAGCAGAGAAGAAAGAGAATGCTTGACTCCCTCCTCCAGGGATCAAACTTTGTATTAAGTGGCCCTGACATCCCCAGTGGGAAGACATCAGGTTGCTGGAAGGCTCTCTGTGAGCTCCGGGAATAAGGGGGTGCATTTCCCTGGGTAAGCAGCACCCTTGTCCCCCTGCCACTGCATCTGTGGTCCCTGGCAGCCTCTGTGGAGCTGGGCATGTCTGATCCCTGACCTTCTCCCCATGCAGTGCGCTGTAACCCCTTGGCAGATCTGCTTAGTCACTCGTGTCTCCAGCCCTGCACTGTGCCCCCTCAGTTCAGGGCACATTTTTTCCCCAACAGGAAAAAACATGAGCAGAAAAGCCTGGGTGCTGATGCTCAGGAGTGCAGCTGATCAGCCTGGATCAAGCACCAGATGTGGGAGCCAAGACTTAGACTGGGCAAAGTCACCGCATTGAACATGGCGACCAGCCTGCCTGCTGGCTTCCGTCAGCTCGCAGGGCTCTGTTTTTTGTTCTCTCTCTGCTTTTCCTGCTCTGTGACAACAGGGTGCCACTCTTGCCTCTTAAATAGCCCAATATAGTATTTGCGAGCCGCCACACTAATCATCTTGCTGTTAACAGCTCAGCACCCACAGCCGTCTTCCCTTTGGGTTGGTTTATTACTGGGATATGAGGATCTGATTTATTTATAATTGCGGTGAGGTTAATTCCTGCCTCTGGCCACTTTCTCTGGCTTCTTCTGCAGTATCTGTAAACACCCGTAAGCTTTTGTGGGGGAAATTTGCATGGTGATAGACTTCCGCTAGGAGAGTTCAGAGCTTCCACTTGTGCTGCTTTCTTCAGTGTTTTGAGCTTGAGAGTTCAGGTGGCAATTTCTTCAGCCCAGTATTTTCTCCTTATGGAAAAGGATTTCTTTGCCCCTAGAAACTTTCCTTGCCGTCTGGAAGGATTCTTTTTTCCATTTATATATTTCCTCATAAAGAGAAAAGCTGTACTATGCAACATTAAGGTTAGTCAAATAGGAAGGAAAAGAACATCAGCTTTCACAGTTAGCATTAGCGAGTATTTCCTAGTAGAAATATTTTCAGAGTTTCCCGCACCTCCGTACCTCCACTAATCTGTTCTCACTCTGCCTCCAACTTCTTTCAAGGTGTCTTGTCTGTGCTGCTGTTTGGGGGACAGTGTTTTAGTCTGACGGGCAGTTTGCGCTCTTGCAGAAAGTAGGCTCAGCCTTTCCAAAGTAAATCTTGGGTTTCCTCCCAAAGATGAAGCAAACTGGCTGCTAGCACAGTCACTGCAGCACCTGCAGGCTGCCTGAGAGCAGGCTCTGTGTCTGATGCCATGTTTTACCTGGTGGGAGATGCCTGTTAATTGTGAGACACACTATTCAGTTTGCACTACTGACAGAAAAAACAGAAAAACAAAAAAACATACTTCTTGCAGAAATGCGCAGAAAACCTGTGTCTTGGAATGAACAAAGTAAGGCCTATTTGCAAGGCCTATTTGCACTCAAATAGTCCCCGGCACAGTGTCTTATACATGGTGGACATAAAATGAAAGTTTGTCAGCTGAGTGTATGAATGACAGGGGATACTGGATGTGGAATGGAATTTTTTTTTTTTTTTTTTTTTTTTTGAGACTTGAGTCTTGCTCTACCCTGGCTGAAGTGCAATGGCGTGATCTCAGCTCACTGTAATCTCTGCTCCCCCGGGCTCAAGCAATTCTCCTGCCTCAGTCTCCCAAGTAGCTGGGACTACAGGCGCCCACCACCACACCTGGCTAATTTTTGTGTTTTTAGTAGAGATGGGGTTTCACCATATTGGCCAGGCTGGTCTTGAACTCCTGACCCCAAGTGATCCCTCGACCTTGGCCTCCCAAAATGCTGGGATTGCAGGCATGATGGACTTTTTGTTTTTTTGTTTTTTTTGTTTTTTTTTAAAGGAGAAGGCTCTTTTCAAGGTAGGTATCGGCAACTTGTGTATTAAGTTCAGGGAAAACTACATGCCCTGTTTTGGGTGACTGAGCGTATAAGCATCCAGAATCTCATTCGGTCAAATAAAATTAGACATGGAAGGAATTGTTACCCCGGGAGTGGAATTCGTAAGTGGAAAACAACTGAGTTTTATTGTTACTGAAGATACATATCCTATCCACAGATCTGTACGAAATGGAGCAGTTAGGATGTTTTATGTGCGTAAAAACCTGAGATTGGTCAATTGCTCAGTGCACTAGAGGTGTGACTCCCAGCTGAGAGCCTGTGTCTCTTTTTGAGCAGCTTTCTTGTGCATGGGAGGTGGGGGGTGGGGGTGGGCGGGCAGTGAAGAGATGGAGGCCGAGCCAGTGTTCGTCTTTTTGCATCTGGCTTATTTTACTATGCATCATGTTCTCATCTTTGGATATGATTACAAACTCTCATAAGAAGGGGAGTGGAAAGAAGGATTTGCCCTCAAGTTCACCTTTATTTTCTGAAGCTTTTCTGGAGGTGAGTAGAGAAGAAGGGACAAGGGACGAGTGGGACAAGGGGGCTGTTCACAACTCATGTGAACTGCCCATTTCTTTGGGTGCTGTGTTGCTCACCTATACCACTTAAATTTTTTTAATGGATATAAAATAGTTGCACATATTTATGGAGTATGTTTGATATTTTGATAAAAGCATCCAATGTGTAATGATCAAACTTGGGTAATTGGGGCTGGGCATGCTGTCTCACATCTGTAATCTCAGTGCTTTGGGAGGGTGAGGCAGAAGGACTGCTTGAGGTCAGGAGTTCCAGACCAGCCTCAAAACCACAGGAAACATACTGAAACCCCATCCCCATTACAAATTAAATATTAACTGGTTATGTGGCACACACCTGTAGTCCCAGCTACTTGGGAGGCTGAGGTGGGAGGATTGCTTTAACCCAGGAATTTGAGGCTATAGTGAGCCATGATCACACCACTGTACTCCAGCCTGGGCAACAAAGCAGGACTCTGTCTCAAAAAAAAAAAAAAAAAAAAATTGAGTAATTGGGATATCTACTACCTGAAATCCTGATCTTTGTGTTGGAAATGTTCCAAATCTACTCTTCTAGGTAATTTGAAATATACAGTAAATGATCGTTAGCTATAGTTGCCTAGCTGTACTACTGAAGACTGTATCCTACATCTTATCCTTTGAAAATACAGAACGCCTCATGAACTCACGTTTTTCTTACATGGTGGCCATGTGAGTCTTCTCTGTATTGTTCCGGTTTTACCATGTGTGCTACTGAAGCGAGCCCCTGTACCACTTTGCCATTGTAAAGCAGTGTTGAGTTGGTTAGGACATCAGAGATCAGCCAGTCCATGCCCTCACCTTACTGACTGAAGGAAATAAGACAAAAAAAAAAAAAAAATAAATAAAGGAGTTAGGCGTTCAATGACCCAGGAGCACTGTACCTGGAACCCTGTTACTGCCCGCCAGCACTTCCCTGGCAACCAGGCCAGATTGCACACCCTTGCTCCTTCCCGGCCTCTCACACCCATCACGGTGGACAGTAGTTGAGGAGCTTCCTGGGCAGGGGCATCAGGTGCTCCTTTACCCTCAGGGTTTGTAGAATTTAAATGGACTGATGTCTGTGCCCAGCACACAGAAGGAGCTCAGCAATCAGTGGCTCCCTTATTGGTGGGAAAGCTGGCAGTGTAGCAGAATGGAAAGAACACAGGCTCTGGGCTAAACAGACTTGGATTAAATCCCAACCCATTAAGCTAAGCGACCACCAGAAAGTCTCTTAACCTCCCTCAGCCTGGCTCCTCATCAGCCAACTGTGGATGAGAATTCCTACATGACTGTGTTGGGAGAATTGGATTTAATCAAGTGTGGACAGTTCCTGGAATATGGTGGCTGTTCAATCTGTAATAATTATTAAGTCTTCTTATTGGAAAGAATTGTTTTAGGATGAAATTTAGCCCAGGAAGGAAAATTTTAGCACTAATGAAATCAGCTTGTTGGGGGAGAAGTTTTTTAGGAAGAAGAATGGAATATGCTAGTTAATTCTCTGGTTAACAGAGGACTCAACTGAAGAAGTGTTTTTAAAAACCCATTTGGAAGACCTTTAATAGCTTTAGGCTGCCGGGCGCAGTGGTTCATGCCTGTAATCCCAGCACTTTGGGAGGCCAAGGTGGGTGGATCACCTGAGGTCAGAAGTTCAAGACCAGGCTGGCCAAAATGGCAAAACCCCATCTCTACTAAAAATACAAAAATTAGCCGGGCATGGTGGCAGGCGCCTGTAATCCCAGCTACTCAGGAGGCTGAGGCAGAAGAATCACTTGAACCTAGAGACCAAGGTTGCAGTGAGTTGAGATTGCGCTGCTGCACTCCAGTCTGGACGACAGTTCGAGACTCTTTCTCAAAAGAAAAAAAAAAACCCCACAAAAACTGCTTTATGCAGCTTCAAGGCGCTGTAGTTAACAATAACAATAACAAACAACTCCCCCTCGGAAAGCCAAACCCTAACTAGAAGTTGGGAGAGCTGGGTTTTAGTGAGATGACATCCTTATGTCCAGGTAAACCTGGAAGCCTCCAGACAGCGATGAGGGCTGAATGTGGGAGCTGTGACTGCCTGGTGTTCCAGGATAGGGCCACTGAAGTTTCATTTGTGTGTTTTTTAGAAACCCTGTACCTAACGTGTTCTCCTTCGAATGTAGCAGGACTTATGTATGAGGGACTTCAGAGCCCCTTTGTGCTGTTTTACTTCTCTCTGGCCTCCTTTTTTTCCAGCAGTATCTCTGGGGCAGTTTTCCCTTCCCCAACCCCAACACCTGCCTTATGATATTCACTTCCTTTAACTAAAAAATAGACTATGCATTATAAGACGAATGAGCGTTTAAATATTGGTAAGTTTCATCCAGTTTTGCAGATATGTGCTGGAAGCCCCAATCTCTCTCTGTGTGTGTGTGTGTGTGTGTGTGTGTGTGTGTGTGTGTTTAAGAAGAACAAATGGCCAAGGAAATGTCAGACTGTTGCCCTGCCTCGACCTTAGGGCAGCCAATTAAACATGGGTTCGCTTTGGAAGGCTTCTCAAAGGCCTATAGATTGTGCTTGAAATCTTTGTTTAGTCTTTCAGGAACACTGTCACACGGATGATTTATCAAAGAAAGTTGTTTATCTGGCAGTAAAATAAACTCTGGGCCTGTTCAGACTAAGATTTCCCGTGAATTTTTACCAAGGTAAACACTACTAACTGGCAGGTTGCAAACTCCGTGTGAAAACCAGACACATACAATACATATTCGAACTACAGCTTTGCTGTGTATGGGGTCTGGCCTGCCGCTCGTGCTTGTCACTCCCACCGTGCTCAGAGGACCTGGCACCGCATTCTGTCTGTCTGGGCGACCAAGAAGAGGGACTTGCCCCATCGTCAGTGTGTGCAGGAGCTGCCCCTGTAGCGTGAGCCTCCCTGGGTTTGAGTGCCTCTTACTGCTGGCACCTGGGGACTTCCTAATTCAGAGGGGGCAGGCTCAGGACGGTTCCCCTTCGCATCCCGCAAATAGTTGGTGATGAGTTATGAGGACAGTGACCCAGAAGCAGCCAGCTTAGGTTTCTTTGAAAATAGACATCTGTTGAACCACCTTGGCAGGGGACTGGACGTGTTGACAGATTTGGGAGCCGGGACCAGGGCGTGGTGGTAGGGGGTGAAGTCATCTTCTGGATTCTGCTGAGTGTTAATGACAGCGGCAAAAAAAAAAAAAAAAAAAAAAAAAATTGCTGCAGATACTCCCCCAGTGTCTCTAGCTTTGCTAGTGGGTGGCTGTGGGAGACCCATTTGGGAATTAGGTAAGTCGAGTTCTGTGAGTGCCGCAGCACATATTTAAGTGAGGGGGTAGATGGACACATGAATGGTGATGATGGGGAAGAAATGAAATGAAGTCTTCCAGGTCTTTCCAGGGAAGGTACTGTAGTGATTTTTTTTTTTTTTTTTTTTGACAGCCTCTTGTTCTTGTTGCCCAGGCTGGTGTGCAGTGGTGTGATCTCAGCTCATTGCAACCTCTGCCTCCTGGGTTCAAGCGTTTCTTCTACCTCAGCCTTCCAAGTAGCTAGGATTACAGGCACCCACCACTATGCTCGGCTAATTTTTTTTCTTTTTCTTTTCCCTTTCTTTTTTTTTTTTTTTTTTTTTTGAGATGGAGTCTCTCTCTCTTGCCTAGGCTGGAATGTAGTGTCGTGATCTCAGCTCACTGAAACCTCTGACCCCTGGGTTCAAACAATTCTTCTGCCTCAGCCTCCTGAGTAGCTGGGATTACAGACGTGTGCCACCATGCCTGGCTAATTTTTGTATTTTTAGTAGAGACAGCGTTTCACCATGTTGGCCAGGCTGGTCTCGAACTCTTGACCTCATGATCCACCCACCTTGGCCTCCCAAAGTGCTGGGATTCCAGGCGTGAGCCACTGCACCAGCCTGTAGTGAATGATAGTGGTTTTTTTCAGGGAGACTGCTGGATTATAAACTGCTTATTCTTACAGTTCCAGCCAGCCCCAGATGCTGGAGTTTCCGTGTCCCACTAGCCTTGGGGTTCTTCCTGCAGGGCTGAGTTTAAAGATGGTTGTGGGTAGTTCCCATAACTCATGCTGCACCCTGGGTCCTTCTCATCCCAACTCCTCAAAGGGGCAGGAGCGGGAACTGGGGACTCCTGAGAGAAGGTGACATTTGTGTCTGTTTGGGCTTTTGGGGTTGGGATCTCGGTGCATGTGCAGAGCTTCCATATAGATGTTTGATTCTTGAATGTAAAAGGTGTTGGTCTGTTAGGTTTGGGGGGCTGTGAGCTTGAGAGTTGAGGTTCTTTGACAGCTCTTAGGGACTGATGTGCAGGTAGTAGATGCTTACTGACTTGCATTTATTTGAAGGCATAAAAGAGGTATTTTCTGTAGGGCAGGAATTAAGGGAAATCATTTGCAAATTCTGAAAGGATGTCTGTGAGTTGTAAAGAAATGCCAAGATAATACTTTGGCAGTGGGGAGAAAACGAGAAACCAACTTCCCTAAATGATGTTCTTTCTCATTCAGGCAGGATTATGAGGGGGATTTTCTCTCTCTTGTTTTCTCTAGCCCTTCCATCAGCTTTCTCCGCAGGACATTTCCTTTTGGGACTACCTCAGATGTGTTCTCTTCTCTTTGTGAGCTCTTTGAAAATTATTTCACACCGGTGTCTTCCGCAATGGATGCATTCAGCTTTGGGGAATGGCTTATGGCTGAAGGAAATCCCCAACTGTATGTCGGTGGCACCAGAGCTAGAAACAAGCCTGGATAAGCACTTTAAACCCTGAGAAGAGCTGGTGCCTGGAGAGCGCATTCCCTCCTGCGGTACTCCATAGGGTGGCCGTGCCAGCCCGCTGTGCTTGCCTCTCAGGCTCATAGACAGCCTGGGCACCCTCCACTTTTCCTTTGGTCTCAGCACCATATGGAGGACCCTGTTCTTGCCCTCGACATATTTAAGAATCTGGAGGCCAAGTGTGGTGGCTCACACCCGTAATCCCAGTGCTTTGGGAGGCTGAGGCAGGAAGATTGAGCCCAGGAGTTCAAGACCTTGTCTCTACAAAAAATAAAAAAAATAGCCAGATGTGGTGGCACATTGTGGTCCCAGCTACTTGGTGGGACATGCATTTGAGCCTGCAAGGTCGAGGTTGCAGTGAGCTGTGTTCAGGACACTGCACTCCAGCCTGGGTCTGAGACAGGGCGAGACCTTGTCTCAAAACAGAAAGAAAAACAAACCTCCCCACAAAACCCCCAAGAATCTGGTGGGTGAGACAGGCCTTTGCCACGCTTGTTTGTCTCTGTTCTTTGGTATCTTCAGATGCCTTTGTGTGTAGTTCTGGCTCTCAGACCTGAAGGAGGGAGGGGTCTTCGGTGGGGCCTGGAGAAATTCAGGGAAGTTTCTTGGAGGAGACGAGGATCTAACTGTCAGGCTGAAGATTAATGGAGAAAGTAGAGGAGGGCATTCCTGGTGTCAGGAGATGAGGACAAGGAAAAGGAGTTAAGACTCAAAGCAAGTAGTAATTCTTCAATTGATGAAACCTAAGCTGGTAAATAAATACAGAGGAGAATGTTGGTTTGTCATTTGTCAGTTATAACAACTCACTTCCCATTCTGTGTTCTGGTTAGCCCTGGCCCACAGCGTGGGGACTCAAAGGCTGGATCGAGGTATGGAAGGGGGAGTTGCTTCTTCCGATTTGCAGCTCTCTGTGTATCCAGCTCAAAGGGTGACGAGGTCCCAGCAAGACTGCACCTGCTCCTGTGATGCAGCAGTTGGAATGAATGGCCCATGTGTTTCAGGGGTCCCTTGTGGTTGTGGCCATGGACTCGAGTCAGAGATGACACCCAGGGAGTGCATAGCTGCGAGGGGAAGGAGTTCAGTCAGGTAAGTACTTGTTGTCAGCCCTGGGCAAGGTGCTGAGAAGTGCACAGGCAAGATTTGAGCCTTGAGAGTGGCCTCTCATCTCCACGTAACCCGCAGCCACTGCTTCCACTCAGAGGATGCAGCGCTGGCTGGAAAGAGTCCTGACCTTTGTTCTGAGATGTAGAGGCACTAAAAGCCAAGATGTCTGCACAGTGCCAAATGCCAGCCGGCACCCAAACTCTCCGGTTACAGGGTCTTTACTCTTAACACACATTCATTTAAAAACAGGCTCATGATGTGTGTTTGTGCATGTGTTTTCTTTTGAAAATCTAACCACCTGCAGAAGGTGTGCACTCTTGCAGAGATAATTCAACAATCGTTGGGCTTTTACTGAGTCCTGCTTAGTCTATACCACATCTGTTGACTAGAATCCACATCCAAAAAGATTTTAGCTGTGTAGACAGAAGTGTTGATATCATTTCTTCCCAGGGCTTGGGAAGAGGGAAGTCTCCATAATTGTATTAGTTTGTTCTCATATGGCTATAAAGATACTACACCATTCTGGATACTTTATAAAGAAAAGAGGCTTAATTGACTCACAGGTCCACATGGCTGGGGAGACCTCAGGAAACTTACAGCCATGGCATAAGGGGGAGCAGGCACGTCTTACATGGTGGCAGGTGAGAGTGTGTGAAGGAAGTGAAGGGGGAAGAGCCCCTTATAAAACCATCAGCTCTTGTGAGAACACACTCACTATCATGAGAATAGCATGCGGGAAACTGTCCCTGTGATCCAGTCACCTCCCACCAAGTCTCTCCCTCAACACCTGGGGATTATAGTTCAAGAAGAGATTTGGGTGGGGACACAAATCCTAACCATATCAATAATCAAAGCCAAAAAAGGCTGCTATGGGGTCCTTGCTGCAAAGAATTCTGCAGCCGTCTCCTCCCTCCAAGTGCTCTGAACCCGAGTTAAGCCCTGGGTAAGGAAGGTGAAAACTCTGTTGGCCATAGATAGCTTTTACCTGCACACCTGAGTCCAGGAGCGGAGGTTTTTAATGGTGTAATTCTGCCTGGGGTGTGTTGCCTTTGAAGTGTGTTATGAGTGTGAAGCCCTGCAGTGAGCCTCGGGCTGGCTAGACAGGGGCTGGTGAGTTTTGGAGGAGAGGTTGAGGGTGTCTGTATTGAGGGTCCCCTGGCCACACTGGGGTACCTCGCTGTCCGCACTCCTGGGGCCTGTTTGAGGCAGAAGCTTTGGGTTTGTCACAGGCTTCGCCAAGGTGCCTCTGTCCATGCTCCCGCCCTGGCTCACAGTACCTTTGTGCTGCTCCTCATGGTGTTTCCTGCCTCAGGGAGGAAACGCCTGGATTAACCTAATCTCATGTTAGTGTCAGAGACCCAGTCAAGGCTAATTGCATGGTGTGCGTGCTGGGCTCCACGCTGGTGAGTGTCCAGAAAATGGTCATGGGGTGTGACTGGGATGTAGTTCTGCTCTGCCAGGACTTACCATCTAGAGGAGGTCAGGAGATGCAGAGATGCCTGTGATAGAGAAGAGCTGGGAGCCACGGGAGCATAGAGCAGGGAGCTGGTCTTCAAGGAAATGATAAAGGGGAGCTGCAGAGATGAGAGACCCTGTGCTGTCCTCCATGGACCTGGTAGGCATTTGTCAGGCAGCAAAGATGGGCCTAGGAAGATAATCCCAGCGGAGATCAGACCAGGAGCTGCGACGCTGCACTGGGGAGTGGTGAATCTCTTCGTGGTTAGCTTATCAGGCTGTGGTGGTGAGTGTCTAGAAATGATGACAAAACAGGCAAAAGACAGCTTGTGCAGCTACCTGACTGCTTTCTTACAGAATGGAGATTTGGCCTTGTTGGCAACACAGAGACACTGGGAACCTATTTTAAAACATGACTATCTTATATCTAAAAAAAAGACCCCAATAAAAATAAAAAAAAAAAAAAAAAGAAAAGAAAAGAAAAGGAGGAGGAAGAGGAGGACAAGAAGAGGAAGACCCCGTTAATCAAATAATAATGTCCTAATGGCAGAACTGCAGACACCAGTGGTGAGACGTTTTGGACAGGGAGCCTCTGAGTGAGGGTGGGAGGGAGAGAGGAGCCCTGGAGCCATGTCCCTGAGGAGAGGGCTTAGGGTGGTGCCTGTTGGGTCTGGGCCTGCTCAGGGCCACCCACTTGAAGGAGCCCTTGGGAGGTGGCTGATGAGGTCAGCACAGCTGCCCTGGCTGTCAGGGAAGGGGCCATCTGCAGTGGTCAGTGCCCCGGGACACCTGCATTCTGCGTGTGCAGAGTGGGAGCCAGAACCTGTAATCAGCTCATACATGGGTCACTGCAGAACTGGCCATTACCAAGAGCAGTTGTCATTAGGACCCATAAATGGCCCGGACTTTTCTCTGCAGACCTTGTTATTGACCAGGGGCAGGAGGCACAGTGCCTCCGGAGCCAGCCCTAAAGCATTGCACTGGGAATGGCATTCATGAGGGCCTGTGGGGCTGGGTTAGCCCAGGTGTCTGGAGCTTCCCTGAAAGAGGGAGGCAGGAGAGGCTGCAGTGACAATAAGGGACAAGGGGAGGTGCGTGTGTGGTATGTATTTATGCCTCTGTGCCCATGGGGCTATGTCTGCGAGATGTGGGTGCCTGTTGATGCCTGTGTGTAGCCGGGGGACACAAGGGATCACCTACTGTGCACACATGTGTGTTTGTGTCTGTGTTTGCCTGTGTATGGGTCAGTCTGTGAAGTGTGGGTGTAGACAGATGTGGGTAGTGTGTGGTGTGATGGGCTGTGTACGTGTGCCCTCCTGCACGTCTGTCTGTGTGTGCATAGCACATCTGCCTGGTGAGCCTGGCTGTGCCGGGCAGCTGCCTTTTCCAGCTGACCTGACCTTCCCAGGGACTTGGTCTCCACTGGTGAGGCCCGAGGCTCACTTCGTCCCCCAGCACTTGAGAGAGACACTGTCTAGAACATGCTGCTAATCCACCATCCTCCAGAAGAGTTTCTGAGAAGCCCAGAAGGGATTTCTCTGCAGTGATGCCATTATACAAACTGAGTGCCATCTTTGTAAGTTTGGGGAACACTCCTATGGTCTTGGTAGTTTGTTTATTACTTTGAGTGCCAAATAGACCTCTTTTATTTAGGTTTCAATGTTTGCAGCAAGTCCATTTAGAACTGCTGGTTCTCTCTGGGCAGGAGTCACTTCCTTAGCTGATTCCAGCGGTTAGAAGGGATTGGCATAAAGACTGTGCTGTAATCCCTAGGATTTAAAGAGTGTATTGGAAAGAACACGTATAGCCTTAGGAGTTGTACAGGTGTGAGCCCAGTGCCTGGTTCTACCACCTACTGTGTCAGCGCCCGCAAGTCACCAAAGCACTCAGTGGCTCAGTTTACCCACTCGTTAAAAAACAAAAACAAAGACTTCTGCAGATAAAATATGGAGTAAGAAAAAAAAAATAACACAAGTTCTGGAGTCCTGGCACCTAGTTTCTGCACTGCTACTGAACTGTTTATGACTTTGGCCAGTCAGCTCAAATCTCCGAGCCTGTTTCCTTAAGCGCGTTGAAGGGGTCACCATAGGTGATCTGTGAGTCTCCTCCAGCTCTGCAGTTGGGTGGTTTTGTTCTGTGGCAAAAACTCTGTGACTTGCTCTCTAGGTGTAAAATCTTGGTTGGCACCTCCTGCTCCCCAGGCAAGGCCCCTGGGAACACCGGCCTTCACCTTGAGTGCATGGGGAAGAGAAGCCTCTATGTGCCCGAGAGGGTGGAGCAGATGAAAACTGAGTTGGACGCGTTCATTGAAGGGTAGAGCTGGGGTTGCAGTGGAGGGCGTAGGATCACTGCAAAGGGCAGTGCATTGTATAAACTGTGAATCAGTGGTCTCTGACCAGAGCTGGGAGCTACTGGACATCGTGGTCCTAGCGCCGTCTTCTTGAGCTGGTCCCCCCATTTGCAGCCTCTCTCCTGACTGTGTCTCTGTGCTGCTGCTTCTTCCCGTGTTCTCAGAAACCCAGCGACAGACATCATAGGAGCCCCTTCCCCTGCATAGGGTAGGAGAGAGCCTCCTTTGGGGAAGCAGTTTGGAAGCGCTTACTGAGTTTTCATTCCTGCCCACAATTTACTAGTCACATGGCTTTGGCCAAAGGCAGTGCTTGGAACCACAGTTTTCTCATTTGCCGAATGATGGCCATCATGCATCCCCCACAGAGCTGGTGTGTAAGACCCCATGAGTGTATGGAAGAGTCTTGGAAACTACAAAGTGCAATGTAGTTTTTATTTATTGGACAGGGTCTCTGTTGCCCAGGCTGGGCTGCAGTGGCACAATCATGGCTCAGTGCGGCCTCGAACTCCTGGGCTCAAATGATCTTTCTGCCTCTGCCTCCCAAGTACAGGGACTACAGGTGCATACCACAACGCGTGGCTAATTTTTATTTTTATTTTATTTTTTTGGAGACCGAGTCTCATTCTGTCACCAGGCTGGAGTGCGATGGTACAATCTTGGCTCACTGCAACCTCTGCCTCCCGGGTTCAAGTGATTCTCCTGCCTCAGCCCCCTGAGTAGCTGGGATTACAGGCACCCACCACCACATCTGGCTAGTTTTTGTATTTTTAGTAGAGACAGGGTTTCACCATGTTGGCCAGGCTGGTCTTGAACTCCTGACCTCAGGTGATCCACCTGCCTCAGCCTCCCAAAGTGCTGAGATTACAGGCATGAGCCTCTGTGCCCTGCCAAATTTTTAATTTTTTAAAAATAGAAACGGGGTCTCGCTATGTTGCCCAGGCTGGTCTTGAACTCCTGGCCTCAGGTTATCCTCCTGCCTATAGGCATGAGCTACCATGTCCAGTGTACAAAGTGCAGTTCTCCTCTAACTCGTCATTCACCCCGTGGCGGCCAGTCCCAGCTGCCCTCTCACAGCTCCGTGTGGCATCCCTGGAAGGGCTTCCTGTTTATGTGAAGGCTGTCAGGATGCCCTGTGGTCCCTTCCCTTAAAGCATTTGTGACACATGCTGCACTTTCCTTAAACCATAACAGGTGAATGCATTTTATAGATATACCAGATTGAAGCCAGGATAGAAAAGGTAATGTATTTCTCAGAGAAGTTTAAAAAGAACTTCAGAGGTTATTATAATACACACCGATCTGTCCCCTCACCTTCTCTGTGGACTCACAGGGAGAGCAAATATTAGCTGAAGACCCCAAGATTGAAAGCATTAAATCAGAGAGGATGCTTGAAAAATCCAGGCTTCAGATGTAGAGCCAGGCTCCTGAGTAGCTGGGATTACAGGCACCCACCACCACATCCGGCTAGTTTTTGTATTTTTACAAAAGAGGGAACGGAGCCCAGAGCAGGCCCTGGTACAGGTGGGATGGATGCATCGGGGCCACCAGCCTGCCGTGGTACGTGACCTGGTGCTCTTACCTACCCTCCATGCTGTTCCTCTGAGCCGATGCCAGCATTTAGAATGAGCACTCAGCATCGCTTCGGCCATGGCGGCCGATGGCAGAGATTTTGTGTACGAGGAACTGTGAGCGGAGAGAAAACGAGCTGGCACGCCTGTCATTCCTACACATTTCCCACTTTCTCAGGGCCTGGCCATTGTCTTCCCCATATTCTCCCTTCAAATGGACAAGCCCGTGGGTTTCAGGATGTCCACCTCTTAGGACTGCAGGTGTAAGGAGGAAAACAGATGTGAGGGCCAAGGCTGTGCAGTCCCGCAGAGGGAACACTCCTGTGTGGCACCGGCGGAACTGGGCTTGAGGAAATGAAACTTTGTTCACTAGAGGGGCGGACTGCCTTGTTCTGTGGTAGGGTCCCACTGTGGAAGTTATTCAGAGACCTGGCGGCCTTTTAGCTGCGATACCTGGAGGCCTGCACTGGACAGGAAGCCAGAGGCATGACCCACAGGACTCTTTTTCAGCCCTTCAGATGCCACACTTAGGGCACTTACTATGTGCTTTCTGGCTAGTGACTTCTCCCCAGAAGTTGGCTATGTTGGTGGGTGAACCTTTCTTCTGGTGGAGTGTAAGATGGTCTTCCTGAGGAGGGTGGAGGAGCCAACTAGGGACCCCATCTTTTTAGGTCACCAGCAGTGTACGAATCCCACCCTTGAAATTAGTTCCTAGCTGCCCCCGACCTCGTGTGTGGACCCACTCTTCAGTGAAGAACGGGATGACGCCAGGGTATGTAAAGACAGAATCCTGGAGTCATTCCATGTTGCGTGTCTTGGAGAGGAAGGCCAGATGGCCTGGAGCATTCTAGTGGCAGTGACTCTTTGGGAATGGACCTCCAGTTGCCAACAAGGAGGCCCTGTGGACGTGGAATGAAGTCCAGGCCCGGGGCTGAACCCCCTCCCCCTGCCGCTGTTTCTTTCATCCAAGGAGGAGCCACCGGCCCCACACTCCCTCTGCCTCCTTTGGTGTCGATTTTCCTGGTGACTTTGGAAAACAAATCCTTTTTTGCCTTCACAGTTGTGTCCGCGTGTGTGTGCAGGGGGGGAGGTGGTGGGAAGGTTGAGCGGGAACCGCCCCTGCCTCGGAACAGGAGTAGAATCCATGTATTGTGTTGGGTTTTCCTTGTGACTGACAGCTCTTTGCCCGGAGCCTTCTTTGCTTACAGACTTAATGTATCTCCTGGCAGGTTTCCTTGTTTTGGATGATTACTCGAAGTCGGGAACAGGCAAGCCCAGGGAGGAACACAGAGTGTTTCTCTCTCTCGGGTTCATCGTCCCCATCCCTGTCCCCCCATTCCCGATGCTCTTTGGGAGTGGGGTGGTGCCAGGAATCAGGTCTGGGCCAGCTGGAAACTCTGCGCTTCTGCCTTACCCACCCACGCCCTCCCCCTGCCTGGTTCCATAGAATGAGGACCCTGAGTTGGACTGGAAACGTTACCTGTGCCTCCTCTGGAGCCCTCAGCCTGAGAGTTCCTGGGGACTCACACCCCAAAACTCCACACAGAACACCAAAAGGTGGCCACTTCTGAGGCGGCTGGGAGGGATCATTGGCACCCCCGACGCCAGCCTGGACCTGGCCATCCCATCCGGTGGAGCCTCCATCCTGCTTGAGCTAACTGAGCACGCCTGTCTGTCCTAGGTCCCTGCCTCACCCCAGAATGCTCTTCAGAGGAGGCAGGGCAGGGGCACTCCCTGGCACTCGCAGGGGTTCAGTGCTTCCTGATTTGGAAGGGCTGGAGGGCTGGGCCACAGCTCGGCTGCTGTATCTGACTGTGGTCCTGGGATGAGTGCGGCCAGGCGGGCTGACCTCAGGGTCCCTGGCTCCCGGCTCTCCTGCCTCACTGCAGCTGCATTTCTGTCAGGAAATGACTTATCTGATAGTAAGCTGGGGCTGCACTTCTTCAGCCTGGAGTGGGGCTTAGTTCTCTGGTTTTTGGCATTTTGTTCTGGCAGGGAAGTGGGGAGCGGCTTGCTTGCATTTGTGGAAGAAAGGAGGGAGGCTGATTGAGCCTGTGGGGCTGGAACCCGAGGGGCTGGGGCGTCACCCTTCCGGAAATGTGTGCCTGAAGGGAATAGTGTGTGGGGAACGAGGGGCAGGGGACAGCAGTGGCTCCAGGGAGTCGGGTGTCCTGGTTCTGGTGCAAGCTCAGATGGTGACGGCTGAGGGGCTGGGGGCCTCATTTTCTCTCTGGGCCTTAGTTTTCTGATCGGTAAAATGAGACTTTGGTTAGATGGCCTCTTAAATCCCATTGTGCTTTAATATTCTGTGCATCTATATGTGAGGTTCATGTTCCTTAAACACTCATGTGCCACAAAGCACAATTTTTCTTCAGAGGAAATCTCACCTGGAACTCCACTGTGGAAAACCAGGCAGCATAGGCCACCAGGTTGGAAGCAGAGGGGACTAAGTGTCAGGCTGGCTTGGCCTCCACTTACTCTTGGGGTGCATCTGTGGGACATAGGGAAGAGTGAGTGCCTGACCTCGGGGAAGAAAGGCAGAGTGGACTCAATGAGACACTGAATCTGTACTTTCTCCCTGGACTGGGGCATCGGCCCTGGCCTCACAGTCTGGGGGTACGCATGATGGCAGGCCATGTCAGCCTGCCAGCCTGCACTTGCCTGCACTTTCTAGCTGCTCCCAGAGGCTTTGCCTCTGCCTCACCCCAGAATGCTCTTCAGAGGAGGAAGGGGAGACCCCTCCCCCTATGCCACCCTCCCTGGGCTCTGTAGAGTGAGCAGGTGTGGTCCTGCAGGCTGGGCTCTGTGGAGTGAGCAGGTGCAGTCCCTGCAGGTCACTTCATTTGCTGCTGCCCTGAGCGGCTGTCCTGGCTGCTGTCAGCCATGCTGGAGGTCCCTGGGTATTTGCAGCCCAGCATCTCCTGAGCGGTAGCTCCATTGCCAGCGTGAGGGTCCCTGTAGCACTCTCAGCCATCACAGTGCCGCCAGAGCACTGTGCCCAGTGCACGAGTGGGGTTCACTGTGGGTGGGGCCCTCCGGCAATGTTCTCCGGGCCCTGGTGTGTCCCAGCCTCTAGTGAAAGAGCTCTTCAGTGTGATTACCCAGCACTTTCTTCCTGCAGTTGTGGCTGGTTTCCATAATAGCCACTGTGCTGCACCTGGAGCTGCCGTTCTCCTCCTCTTCTTCCATTTGAGTCTGGGCTAATGAACCAGACTCTTTCTTACTATTCTTGGATTATCTAGCTTCCCATCCTCATTCAGTGATGAGGCTCCGGTCAGCCACTCTAGATGTGCCTGCCTAGGTTTGGATCCTACTTGCTGACAGTCTTTAATTTTGCCATGGCAAACAGGTAATGCTGGTGGGGCTGTAGGCAATCCCCCAGAGGGTCCCCTGGCCCAGCTAGGATACCTTGTGTACAGCAGTAGGTTGGATGGAACAGTCAGGCCGAGCAAAGTAACAAGCTCTAATCAACTCTTTGTGTTATCCCAACTCACCAGTAGATACAAGAAAATTGGAGGAGTTTGGCCGGGCGTGGTGGCTCACACCTGTAATCCCAGCACTTTGGGAGGCCGAGGCGGGTGGATCACCTGAGGTCAGGAGTTAGAGACCAGCCTGACCAACATGGCGAAACTCTGTCTCTACTAAAAATACAAAAATTAGGCAGATGTGGTGGCGGGTGCCTGTAATCCCAGCTACTCTCGGGAGGCTGAGGCAGGAGAATCACTTGAACCTGGGAGGCAGAGGTTACAGTGAGCCGATATTGTGCCACTGCACTCCAGCCTGGGTGACAGAGTGAAAATCTGTCTCAGAAAAAAAAAAAAAAAAAAAAAAAAAAAAAGTGGGGGGGGTTTAATTTTTTTTTTTTTTTTTTTTTTTTTTTTTTAGTTTCTGTAAAAATAGCGTTGATCTGAATGATTTTTACAAGTTCAGCTGCTGACTTTGGCCTGATCTTCTGATCACTTCATTGGATTGTCTTTAAGTAAATCTTGAGCATGGCTGAAACAGCAATCGGGGGCCTGCACGTTTTCTGTCTAGATGGTCTCATGGGGTTTCTTATCCGGCCACCAGGTCTAATGCAGATAACGTGACCTATTCGCAGGACAAGGCCTAAAGATCACCCTACTCCCATTCTGTGGGAGGCACACACACTCTGAAGGAGACTCGGGGGAGGAGATAGATGTGACACCTACCTGGTGGTCTAATTCTGACACTTGTCAGGGAAAAGTACTTTTTACTGTAGCAAAGGGAAGGAAAAACAAAGACATGACTGACTTGAAACTTAATAAAGAAAGATATTGAAATCTACATCTAGAAAGAAAGGAAGAAACAGGATGGAGACTCATGTCGTCCAAGGTCATGTAATAAAAGCAAGAATCTAAATTCAGCAGTGCTCTTATCTGTGAGATACGTTGGAATCTTCATTCTTTTGGAGTGGAATGAAGAAGAATGAGATCATAGATCGCCACAGAGAGCTTCTTGAAAGAACGTAGGGAAATGAATCAAAATTTCTAAAGCTGGAGTTATTTTGGCCCGATCAGTGTGAAAAAACTTTATTTGCATGTCTCTGGCTTTTCCTGAAAGCAGGACAGTACTTTAAAATTGGACAGAAAGCCAGGAAAATAAAATAAATGAATGGATGAATAAAGTATAGATAAACATGTATATAACTCTGTACATATATTTGTGTATATAATTTAGTTTTGAATATGTAGTTTCAAAAAGGCAATGTATTCACATTGTATAAAATAAAAAATGTCCAAATAATGCAGAATTAAAAGTAAGAGGAACATGTTGCCATGTTCAAAATGCTTTCCCATGCTTGAGCTTATTTTTATTTTATTTTAAAATTTATTTATTTATTTCTATTTCAGATTTCCAAACAAGCATTTTTTTTTCCTTTTGTGTTTTTGGAGGCAGGGTCTTGCTCTGCCTCCCAGGTTGGAGTGCAGTGGCACAATCATAGCCTGACCTCCTGGGCTCAAGCAGTCCTCCCACCTCAGCCTTCTGAGTAGCTGGGACTACAGAGCCATACGACCAAACCTGACTAGTTAAAAAAAAAAATGTAGAGACTGAGTCTTGCTATGTTGCCCAGGCTGGTCTCAAACTCCTGGGCTCAAGCCATCCCCCTACCTTGGCCTCCCAGAGTGTCGGGATTATAGGCCTGAGTCACCCTGCATGGCCAAAACCTAATTTTTAACATTACAAAACACAGAGTTACAAGGTGCACACATCTGAACACCTTGGGTGAGAGTCCCTTTGCCATGCAGGCAAACCAGGGACAGTGAGAGGCAGATGTGGGAGGCAACCAACCAGCTACCCAAAAGACCCTTAGCAACCCAGTCCTATAGGGTGATGAGAGGAATGGAGGGGCCACCTCTTGTGTCCCTGGCCCTGAGTGCTCTGAAGGTCTCCAGCAGTCTTGTGAATTGTCCTAGCAGCTAATTTCAAGCTCTACATACAAATGAGGACCCTTTGAAAGCTGTTTATTTGTTGACCATGAGGCACGACATATGCATTTGCCAGAGGGGCTCTGGACAAATCATGGTCAGGGTAGGTGAGAACACCAGAGAGCGGTCAGCAAGGTTGGAAGGGGATCCTAGAGTTTGAGACTGTGCCTTTCCCAGTTGGCCATGTATATGAAATTTATCACCCCGTAGGCTGTGGGGGTTTCCCCCGCACACAGCACGCAGCTCCTCAGGTTACTGATCGTGCTCAGCCAGGGTGTGTGTGGTATACGAGGGATGGCTTCACAGTGAGCCCTCAGTCAATGACTGATTGACCCTGTGACTGTTGTTTATATTATGCCCCTTTTAGACACATCCATCCACAAGAGATAGGAGCCACAACGGTGCTTGGATAGCTCCTGAGGACTGACTAGCTGCCTCCACATCCTCAACGTGTCTGAACTCTTTGGATGGCAGCCGTGGGCTAAACCCTTCTGTGCTCTGAAGGGACTTTGCCTCTAGCTATGGGTGTGTGCGAGCTGACATTTGTCTTTTATTTTCCCCTGTCTGTGGCTGCAACATCAATCCCCCAACGCTGAGGGAGTGAGGGGCACTGCACTCCCACTCCATTGGCAAATCCTTGAAGGGCCTGCCTGGCCCCCTGGATGTGTCCAGCTGCGTAACAGGGCAAAGCTTGCTGGTGAAGGCTAGTGAGGTGGGCTATGATAGCAGCCCTGATGCATACTGGAGGCTTTGGGGAGGAGGTGCAGTAGAGAGGACTCCCACTCCCTCCCTGCACAGGGTGGAAGGCCACGAGCGAGGTAGGAGCACTTGGCAGGCGGCAAGAGAGGCAGGAAAAGGAAATAGAGGAGAGGGAGCTGTATACATTAGAGGTGGTCATGCCTGCTGGGAGCTCATGGGCCTGTCCCACGGGACTCAGCCTTGGCCCCCAAACCTGGATGTTGACTGTCTTCAGTAGGAAGAGAAGCGTGGTCTCTGGAGAGTACTTGGAACATTAAAAGAATCTGTCCGTTGTGGAGCCACTTGGTAGAGATACTTAGAAAGCACTTGCCTTCTGCATGCTAGGGGCGCATCTGGGAGTTGGGGAAGGTGTTCCGGATTGCGGGCTGAGCACTCCTTCCTGCAAAGCTCTGTCTCTGTGTGCCCTGAGTCTTGGCCCATCCAGTAGCCTTCTGTGGTCTCCTCTAGGGCTGGGGCTGTTTGTCCCTCTGTGGGTGCTAATTTGACCCCGTGGGTCAGCAGCCCCTGCCGCCACGGGAAAGGTTTTCATTTGTTTCTTCTCAAGAAATGGCTTCCTGAAGAAGCAGAAAGGGTGTGAGAGTTGGGGTCTTACGGGATTTTGTTGCCGCTTGCTCCCTTCAGCTCTCAGAACCTCTGCCCTGTGACTTGTGTGTAGGGTCCAGGTGGGTTGAGAGAAAGGAAAGACCCAGGGAGGGTCCGAGGACCTGGAAGCAGGAGTCAGGGCATTCAGCTTGAGGTTGATGCCACCTGGCTGCCCTGAATGCATGCCAGCAGAGTAGGGCAGGGAGTGCAAATTCTAGAAAATAGAGGTAAGGCCGGCTTTGAGATAGGACTGGGTGCCGATTCCTCTTAACTTTTTAGATTCTTGGCTTCAGCCAGACCTGTCTCAGGCCAAGACACTTTTCAGTTGTGAGAGGCCAGCGTTCCTCTGCATCCTGTTTGGTGTACGTTGCCATCTCACTGGATGATTGTGTGCCTCTGGCAGGGCTTTACTGCACCGTCCCCCGACCCTCCACCCCACAAAGAAAAACTGTATGAGCTCTGTCAGCCCTCCCCCTGCACCCCCCCGACTTGGGAGGGAAGCCTGGTGCTGCCCATCGTATGCTGGGGAAGGTGTGCGACTTGGGCCCAGGCTCAGACTGGACCTCGTGCCCACCAAGGGCTGGAGTCGGAGCAGGCCGCCAGGGTGCCTCTGTCTTCAAGCCTTCCTGCTGTTGACATAAAGCCTAGAAAGCTGAAAAAAAGAAAGAGACTATTCAGGTATAGAAAGTTGGATAAATAGGTGGGGTCAGAAATGGGAATAAGCAAGAACCTTGAACTATGATTGTGACACTATCAGGTCCAGAGAGACGAGGCCTCTCTTTTTGCTTTGGAGAGAATCGTGTGATGGCGAGGATGAAGGATTTTGGATATAGGTATTTTTTGTGCTTTCTTAGCTTTGTATTTTGGAGCCATCTATGATGGATCAGAGGGATGTTTCCCTCTCTAAATCCCTTTGTACCTAGAAAGCTCTTGGAGGGAAAAGGGGCCAGTGAGACCCTTCTCTGCCCCTAGGCCTGAAAAGCAGCTATCCCCAGTAGAAAGGGGACCCCCAAGACAGAGGCCTCCTGTTCTGCTTATGTGGTTCATTTTGCTTCTGATAGTATTTATATGTTGTGAGTCAGGCTTCTGGGATCAAAGTCCAGCTCTGCCATGGACTAGTTGTGGGACTTGAACCTTTCTGTCCCAGTTTCTTCATCTAGAAACTGGATGTCATTATTGGAGTATCTGCCTTCTAGGCTGTTAGAGGTGTCCCGGAGTGCGTCTACTGATAGGTGCATAGACCAGACCCCGGCCTGGGCGAGCACTCAGTGACCACTGGCTCTTGCTGTTGTTGTTAGTGCTGAAGTGGAGGTCTGTGCAGAGAGTTCCGGTCTCATGAGTGAGTCTATGAACATCCAGGCAGTGGCTGAGCTCTTTCCATCTCTCTGTTCATTTGTGTGCCCCATGAGTGTTTAGCTGAGCTGCCTGATGCATCGGGCATTGCACTAGTCATTGAACAGAGAGTGGATGAGTTGTGGGCCATGTCCTACATGAGCTCGCAGAGGGGAGGAGGAGAGGTGGGAACACTCCTGGGTCATTCTCCTGCAGAGCTCTGCTGCATCAATGTGGAGGCAAGGAGAGCCAGGAAGACCAAGGCTAGACTGGGCTGGGGAGGCATCAGGGAGAAGATGGTCTGTAGCTTAGCCTGAAGCACAGGTGACCTGCACCCCTTTCCTTCAGAGGGAACAAACCGAGAACATGATAAAGGGAGAAGAGTGAGGTGCACCTGCTGCCATTTTGCAGAGGCATTGGACTAACTTTGTCAGGGGTCTCTCAGTGAAGGGGTCAGCAGCCCCCTAGGCCTCTGCTCCCCATCTGTCACATGGGATGGCAAGAAGACCTGCTGATTATTATGTGTGGAGTGTGTCAGGTGTTTTTCGGGAGCTGTCTTTGAGTTTAGACAACTTTGTGACCAAGATGGTGCTCTTGTGCTGCTGTGTGCCCTGGAGGGCTGGCCTCAGGCATATACAAGCAAGGCCTCTGGGGGTGGAGCAGCTTGGGCATTGTTGCCATCTGAGATGTGGGATGTTCCCATTGTGTGGTCTGGGATTCTCTACTGGATTTCAAAGACAGGGAAAGGAAATAGGAAGATGCAGCTGTAAATCGCCATTTCAGGCAGGGAGACTGAGATGAATGGGTCCATTTCAATGAATGAATATATTCATTTTGCAAATGGCTACACTGGGAGCCAGAGAAGTAAAATGATTTTACCCAAGTTTATGCTAATGGTTAATGGTGGAGTCTAATCCACTAAAACGTGGGTGGTGGGGTTGGTCAGCTGGGGTCTGCTGACTCTCCACTTGGGGTCCTTTCCTCTGAAATGTCCTGCTTCTTGCTATCCAAGCTCTTGTTTTCTTGACTTTGCAAGCACCCACAGCTCTGGAATAGACCTCAGCAATTCTGTAAGTAGTGCTGACCACCTTGCCCTAGCTCCGCTGTGTCTTGGACAGGCCTGTGCCAATTTTGCTGGCTTCCACCTGAGCTCCAGTGGGTTTGGGGGGCTGTCCTGGGTCTCTAGGATATTTAGACATCATCCAAGAAAGAGTCCTTAAAATGTACCACTGTGAATAACCAAAGTGACAAATCAAACAATGCACCCTGTCCCAACCCTCAGACTCTTTAAACCAGTGGTTCTCAAGTGTGATCCCCAGACTAGCAGCATTAACATCACTTGGGGACTTGTTAGAAATGCACATTCCTGGCCTGGCACAGTGGCTCATGCCTGTAATTCCAGCACTTTGAGAGGCCAAGGTGAGGATCTCTTGAGGCCAGAGGTTTGAGACCAGCCTTGGAAACATAGTGAGACACCATCTGTACAAAACTAAAGTTTTTTTTTTTTTTAATTAGGTGGTGTGGTGGCTCATGCCTATAGTCCCAGTTACTCAGGAGGATCCCTTGAGCCCTGGAGCTCAAGGCTGCAGTGAGCTGTGATCGCACCACTGTACTCTGACCTGGGTGATAGAGTGAGACTCGGTCTCTAAAAATAAAAAGCAATGCAGATTCCTGGGCTCCATCTCATGGCTGCTGACTCAGAAGCTCCAGGGGTGGAGCCCAGCGGTCTGCATTTTTAACAATCCTCCAGGTGATTCTGATGATGCTCACTCCAGCATCTCTCAGAGCGAGGGATAGTTTGTGGCTTTTCTGAAGCCCACTCCCTATCTTTTCCCTCCCAGGAGACCATTCCACATTTCAACTTGCAGTTTGGGCAAACACCAGGGGGTAGATTGGAGAGGAATGAAAAACCAGTGACCCCATGGTAGGAAAAGCTGTTTGCCTTGGCAGGTTTGCCTGGACTCAGAGCCAAGATTCTATCAATCCTAGTGATGGACTTTATTTACGTGATTCTTCTATTCTTCTCTCTCTCCCTTCAGCGCAGGGTGGTGGTGGGGTTGGGGGGGTGGGGGCGGCTGGGGGTGGAAGAAGCTAAGGTGCACACTGGGAAGGGGAGGGGCCCCAGTTCTTCTCTGATCCACTCTGAGGCCCAAGCCCTTGCTCCCCAAGATGCGTGGCTTCCCAGATGAAACCACATCAGGCAACATTTTGCTCTCAGAATGGGGTTTTCATTTTGCACCATTAGCTGAACTCAGTGGGGATTTAACACAATCTAGGAAATCAAGCAGTTAGCAACAGGATTCTGGATGACTGACACTGATTCTGCTGGTGTGTATGCATTGATGATGCCGGCGTGTGTGTGCGCATCTGTACACGAGCTTGCGTGTGTGTGTTCATATGTGAGTATTGGGGAAAGGGCTCTGCAAAGTTGCAATCTCTACTCTCCTGCCTGGTCACCTTCCCAAGGTGTCTGGGGTCCGGAAAACAGGACAACTTCATTTAAATAATTTGTCCCAAATGAGCCACTCAGGAGCGTTTTCCACATCTGCTATTTTTTGTTTGTTTGTTTGTTGGAGATGAGAGAAAAAAAAATCTGCTTTGGATCTTGTTCTTTTAGTTTAGTTTTTTTCTTTTCTTGTGTGTAACGTATGTCTTGTAGTCAGCAAATGCATCTAAGTATGCAGCATGTGGCTTGTGGTCAGGGGAAAGACGCTGAGTTACTGTGACAAAGCACAAGCCCCTTTCTCTGCTAAACGAATTAATGATGCCAGACATCGGCTCCTGCTGGGAACAGAGGAATCTGTTAAGCTGCCATTGCAAGGCCATTGTCAGTAGGACTTATCTGGGCCCTAGTGCCGCAAAGCCAGCTCGCCATGGTGCCCAGACCTCTGCTGAGTGTTGGAAGGAGGTTGTGGTTGCTTTCAGCCAAATGCTGTTACTGAATCTCATTTGCACAATTGGACTTGGGGAGGGTGCTTTCTGCCTCAGGCCTCAGGGTTACTTACCCAAGACATGTGTGATCTGGGGCTGGGAGGCAGAAACCGGTGCTCTGTCTTCACGGTTTAGTGAGGCTTTGGTATATGAACAGACTTTTCCACCTGGAGGCTCTGTGGGGTAGGAGGGGTGGAGCAGTCCCACAGGACTGGTGCATTGGGGTGCCTGTCTATGGGCCCTTCCCAATCAACCAAGCTGGGCTAAGCCGCTCTGTAGAGTTTACAGAATGGTATGGTGGCTCACATCTTTGAGAGCACTTTGAGAGGCTGAGGTGGGAGGATCACTTGAGCTCAGGAGTTCGAGATCACCCTGGGAAAGGTGGCAAGAACCTGTTTCTACACAAAAATTAAAAAATTAGCCGGATGTGGTGCTGGATGTTTGTAGTCACAGCTACTCAGGAGGCTAATGTTGAAAGATCACTTGAGCCCAGAAGATCAAGGCTGCAGTGAGCTGTGATGGCGCCACTGCACTCCAGCCTGGGCGACAGAGCGAGATCCTGTCTCTTAAAGTGTTTGCGTCTCGGATCACGAGGTCAGGAGATCAAGAGCATCGTAGCTAACATGGTGAAACCCCATCTCTACTAAAAATACAAAAAATTAGCCGGGCATGGCAGTGTGCACCTGTCGTCCCAGTTACTCGGGAGGCCGAGGCAGGAGAATTGCTTGAACCCAGGAGACAGAGGTTGCAGTGAGCCGAAATTCTGCCACCACACTCCAGCCTGGGCGAAAGAGCAAAACTTTGTCTAAAAAGAAAAAAAAAAAAAAAGAGTTTGCCAGTCTCACTGTGACTAACTTGCCCTCTACTTCTCAGGTCATCTGTCTCTTTGGGAACTTTAGGCCCCTCTGAAAGAGAAGGCAATTTAGGGAAAAAGCAAGTCTCTTAGGAATCAGAGTGTGTGGTCTGGTATCTGCCTCTGGGTGATTTTTTATTATCAGCACCTTTTGGAAAAAATCGATCCAACTACTTGCCCTGTCATCCCCTCTTGCTAGGCCCCGATTCATCCCCTCTTGCTCTCCTACTGGAGGAACTGCCGTATAAAACACAAAGCTCTGGGCAGAGAGGCAGGGAGCAGGTTCCAGGCAAAGCTAACAAATGACTTCACTTTTGAGCATCGGTTGATTTAATGTATCTTCCAGTTCTAAGTAAATAATTCGCATTCTAACCCAGTTGATTTTGTTATCTGAAAAATGATGGGGATTGACTAAATCAGTGGACTGCCTCCCTCCTCCTTCTCAAAAAAGAAAAAAAAAGGAAACAAAAAGCTGGTTGAGAAAGCAGAATTCTTACTCAAAACCCTTTTTTTTTTTTTTTTTTTTTTTTTTTGAGACGGAGTCTCGCTCTGTCGCCCAGGCTGGAGTGCAGTGGCCGGATCTCAGCTCACTGCAAGCTCCGCCTCCCGGGTTTACGCCATTCTCCTGCCTCAGCCTCCCGAGTAGCTGGGACTACAGGAGCCCGCCACCTCGCCCGGCTAGTTTTTTGTATTTTTAGTAGAGATGGGGTTTCACCGTGTTAGCCAGGATGGTCTCGAACTCCTGACCTCGTGATCCACCCGTCTCGGCCTCCCAAAGTGCTGGGATTACAGGCTTGAGCCACCGCGCCCGGCCTCAAAACCCTTAAGAAGTCCTAACTATAGCCAAGTTGCTCCAGCTGAATGGAGGGTGAAGGGTCTGGAGATGTAAAGTCTCTGTATTTCCTTCATGATCTGACATTTTGTGGTTCATTTATGTTTTATATATACTGACATTCTTTATTAGAGAGTAAGTTTTTTAAATTTTAAATTTTTGATTCAAAATAAATATAGTTTAAAAGGTTAAATTGGAACCAAAGGTTTTTAACAAAAGCT
Source organism: Piliocolobus tephrosceles (assembly GCF_002776525.5). Classification (NCBI taxonomy): domain Eukaryota; kingdom Metazoa; phylum Chordata; class Mammalia; order Primates; family Cercopithecidae; genus Piliocolobus; species Piliocolobus tephrosceles. The sequence continues at coordinate 39,650,297 of NC_045440.1, read as the reverse complement.
GCAGTTCCCTTCCCACCTCTAGTTCCTATGACCTAGAAGTAATAATTTTCAAGGATTTTAGTGATTTCTTCATATTCAGCAAACTGGAGCAAATAAATAACATGTTTATAATTTGATTTCTTATTTTTAATATTTAGACATTCTTTATTGATTTTCTGTTATTGAAGTTAAAGATTTATCTCTCTTACACTGTCTTTCCAGTATAGTTATATCACATTTTTGGTTAATATTCAGTGTTTAATTTATCATAATTATGTAAATATTATTTGCAGCTGAGCCATGTAGTGTACTGCATATTTATTTCCTTTCTTTTACATCATTTTGTTTTTCCTGGAGATAGTAACTGCCCCATTTTATTCGCCCAGTTACTTATGTTCATCTTATGAATTCAGCCCCAACCTTTCTGGCAGATATGCATCAGGAAATCGGCCTGATTTCTCTTTCCTGCCATTGGTTTGGGCTGATGGAGCTTTATGCCTGTTTGTTAGACAGGATTCTTCAGAGAAACAGAACCAACAGAAGATGGGAGAGGGAGTTAATTAGGGGCATTGGTTCACAGGATCGGAAGAGTCTCACGATAGGCTGTCTGCAAGCAGGAGAACCAGAGAAGCCTCAGAACAATGCAGCCCCCAGTCTGAGGTTGAAAGCCTGAGAGCCCCCAGGAGGCCACTGGTGCAAGCTCCAAAGTCCTAGAGCCAAAAAACATGGAGTCTGATGTGCAAGGGCAGAAGGAGAGAAACAGCCATTATTAGGAAGGGAGGGACAGCGGAAACTCCACAAGCTGAATACCCATCTTCTTCTCCCTTCTTTATTCTGACTGCCCTCACAGCTGATTGGGTGGTGCCAGCCCACATTGAGGTCTGAATCTTACTCTCCCAGCCCACTGACTCACGTGTCAGTCTCCTCTGAAACACCCTCTCAGACACACACATGTCTCCAGCCTTCTCAGCATCCCTCAATCCAAGCACATCACAGCCTGCCACACAGCTGTTCTGGAAAAACCATCCTAAGCCTTCCTTTTCCTTTCTTAGGTTAGACCTTTGGTTTCCTGAATCCTGTGTCTTGTTTAATTCTGCATTTTAAAAAATAGGTAAGTGAGATGATGGACATGCTAATTAGCTTGATTTAATCATTCCTTCTTATATACAGAACATCACATTGTAACCCATAAGTGTATACAATTATTGCTTTTCAATCAAAAGTAACATTAATAATGCTTTTTTTTTTTTTTTTTTGAGACAGAGTCTTACTCTGTTGCCTAGGCTGGAGTGGCATGATCTCAGCTCACTGCAGCCTCTGCCTCCCGAGTTTAAGCAATTCTCCTGCCTCAGCCTCCCGAGTAGATGGGCCTACAGGTGCACACCACCATGCCTGGCTAAGTTTTTGTATTTTTAGTAGAGACAGAGTTTTGCCATGTTGCCCAGGCTGGTCTTGAACTCCTGAACTCAGGCAATCTGCCTGCCTTGGCCTCCCAAAGTGCTAGGGTTACAGGTGTGAGCCACTGTGCCTGGTTAATAATACATCTTATAAATTAAAAAATTCTGCATTTTTGTAGAGCACATCATTGAGTAGTTTCCTAAGAAAAGACACATGGAAGATGATGTTTTAAAACCTTTTAATGCCTGAAGATGTTTTTATTCTACTCTTGCATGCTGATTGATAGCTTGCCCCAGTATAAACTTTGGCAATTTTAAAGACATTGATTCATTATCCTCCAGCTTCTAGTGTCTGTATTGATGAATCCAGTGCAACTGGGATACTGATCCTTTGTATTAGATGTCTATTCTTTTCTCTTGAAGATTTTAAGAGTTCTTTTTGTCCTTCATATTTCTAAATGTCATGATTCTTTGAGCTGGGTGTTGTTTAACCTGAGGACTCATGTTCTTCATTTCTGGAAAGTTTTCCTGTATTATTTCTTTGGTATTTTCTCCCATTTGTTTTCTTGGTTCTCTCTTACTATATAATACCCTTTTCTCAGGTGTTGAAACTCTTGGATTGATTCTCTGTCTTTTTCTTTCCCCTATTTCCCATCTCTTTGTCATTTCGTTCATCTTTTCAGGAAATTTCTTCAACCTTATCTTTTAAAAAAAGTTTTAAAAATATTCTTGAAACATTTTTTTTTTAGACAGTTGGGCTCTGTGACCTAGCCTGGAGTGCAGTGGTGTGATCTCAGCTCACTGCAACGTCTGCCTCCTGAGTTCAAGCGATTCTCCTACCTCAGCCTCCCAATTAGCAGGAATTATAGGCACATGCCACCACACAGGCTAATTTTTGTATTTTCAGTAGAGATGGGGTTTTGCCATGTTGGCCGGGCTGGTCTAGTCTTGAACTCTTGGCTCCAAGTGATCGACCTGTCTTGGCCTCCCAAAGTGCTGGGATTATAGGCCTGAGCCACTATGCCTGGCCTCTTCAACCTTATCTTACAACCATTATTTATTGATTTTCTGTTATTGAAGTTAAAGATTTATCTCTTTTATACTATCTTTCCAATATAGTTATATCACACTTTTGGTTAATATTGAATGTTTAATTTATTAGAATTGTGTAAATATTATTTGCAGCTGAGCCATGTAGTGTACTGCATATTTATTTCCTTTCTTTTATATCTTTTTACTTGTCTTGAATTATACATTTCTTCTTATATTTTAAATTTCCAAGTAATCTTTCCTAGTCTCTGAACATTCCTTTTAATAGCTTTCTGTTCTTGTTTTAGGAATACAAAAGTCTTATCTAATTTATTATCATTTAAAACAATTTTTTTGAGGGAGGGTCTCACTCTCTCACCCAGGCTGGAGTGCAGGGGTGCAATTATAGCTCACTGCAGCCTCAATCTCCCCAGACTCAGGTGATCTTCTCACCTCGGCTTCCTAAGTAGCTGGGACTACAGGCATGCAACACCATGCCTGGCTAATGTTTTTTTTTTTTTTTTTTTTTTTTGGAAGAGATGGGGTCTCACTATGTTGCCCAGGCTGGTCTCTAACTCTTGGGTTCAAGTGATCTGCTTGCCTCAGCCTCCCTAAGTGCTGAGATTACAGGTGTGGGCCACCATGCCTGGCCATATTACCAATTTTTTAAGTTTTTTTTTTTTAATTTTTATTTTATGTACAGGGAGCTACTATGGTTTCTTTCATTTGGTGGATGTGCTGGATAATCCAGTCAAGGAAGCTCACTTAGTCTAACTTAATGAAGCCTACCTCCTCTGCATACTGATGGAAACACTGGCAGCACATGTTGAGGCCGTAATGATAAGAGCGAGAACCCTGGCCTGATTTTTTTGGGTGACTCCAGGAGAGCCACTTGTGACCCATCTTGCTTTTAGGAGTGCAACAAGGCAAAAAGCGAATTTTTTTTTTTTTTTAATACTCCCTGCGTTGTCTCTGTTATCTCTGAATTCCTTTTCTTCCTTTTCTGTTTTGAATGTTCGGTCTTTGCCATTCACATTTGGAGGCTTTCCTTAAATACCTGCCAGACCTTGACTGTCCATTTGAATTTAACAGCAAGACACGAAGTTGGAATCTCTTTGTGTACATGCAGGGCCTGTGATTTGTTGGGCCTCACTGGAGAATTTTGTGGAGGGCCCATAGGTCTTTTCTTTTGAACTACTCTTAGGTTGATGCAGAAGTAACTATGGTTTTTGCAATTGAAAGTAATGGCAAAGACCGCGACTACTTTTCAACAGCCTAATAATTTCTTTAGAGAAAATCCACCCAATCCTCTGACACAGGCATATAAATGTAGTGTTCTAAGACCCGAGTGTCTCATTCTTCACTTTGCAGACGTTCATGTAACTCTTCGGTGTTCACACAGCAGCACCCTGTCCTGTCCTCCTCTGTGTCTAGTATACCCCAGCCGCAGGCTGTCTGCAGGTTCAGGCCTTCTTTTTTTTTTCCTTTGAGATGGAGTTTTGCTTTGTCACCCAGGCTGGAGTGCAGTGGTGCAATCTCAGCTCACTGCAACCTCCACCTCCTGGGTTCAAGCGATTCTCCTACCTCAGCCTCCCGAGTAGCTGGGACTACAGGCCTTCTGTATGGAATGAAGCCCATGGCTATTGCTGGACTTGGTGAGGGCAGCCACCTGGACTCAAGGCCCAGGGGAGTGGGTCTGAGTGTCCCTATGTGAACTTGCTGCCAATTCCAACATTGACAGCCTCTGTGATGGAGTTCAGGAGTGTCCAGGGGCCCCAGTTCAGGAGCATTTGTGGGACCTGCTGTGCAGATGGGCTTGTTTCTTACTGGCGTCCCTGTCTGTCCCTCTTTTTCTTCTTTTCTCTGTACTTTACTGGCATCCCTGTCTGCATTTTAGCTTTTCTTCTCCCTTTTAAGCTAGATTCTACCATCCATTTACTTTCTATCATACAAAATGTTGTTGATACGATCTTGTTTCCTTTATCACTTTTCTTGCATGTGTTTGTAACTTGTTTTTTTGACTATAATTTTAAACTGAGTTCAAGAAGAGTGGGAATGATTGCATGTGCTCAGTCTAATCCATGTGGCTAGTGTGCCTGGGAATGCTCCTTCACACTCAGTCCGGAAGCTTGGTGAGATGGCTTCTGTCTTCTTTTCCCTTCCCATTGGATTTTTGCTCTCTGGAATTTGCCCTCACCACTCTGGATCCTGGCCTCCTATGGGTTGCCATAGCCCCCTAATCACTCAGTTAAGTGGTCTAGTTTCAGACTCATTCTTAAGCTCTTTGGCCCTTAGGGTTGACGGGTGTTTCCTCCATTTAAATGGACCCTGTGGTTTTCATGACACTGGGCTGCCTGGTTTCCCAGCGGGGCCTCTCATGGCATTTACATTAACTCTTCTTCCTTTCACCTGACGAAGGTGCTCCCTGGTGTCCCTCTTTCTCTCTGTACTTTACCCTTCATTACTACTATCATCTGCACTCAGATGAGTTATAGATTGATTCCTAATGCAACCCCATGCCACCTTTCCCCACAGACCCTTCCTGGATTCCTACAGCCATTCCACAGGACTGGTTATGAAATGACTGGCTCTGGGCCAATGGTTGCCTTACGTTCAAAGTCATCGATAGGATGTCTCAGGCTTGGGAGGGTTGGAGGCACCATTTGTAGAAGCAGGGAGTCAGGAGGAAGAGACGGCTTTGAAGAATGTGAGGGTTTGGGATGGTGTGTGATGACTTCCTCATTCTCGTTTCAGCTTCCCAAATAGGGCCAGGCTTCTTAGGGGAGCCTACCAAGGAAGTATAAGTTGTGAGCAAAAATGGTTTGTGTGACTGCAGGTGGAATGAAAGCATAATGACCTACTCAAATGTAATGGATTATTTTAAGATTTCCCGAGAAAGACCCAGACAGCCCTTGTTGCAGCCTCAAATTTTGAGTTTTCAAAGTTTCTGGGTCTCTGAATTCTTGCTGGCAGCGATGCTTAGGTGGGAGTCATGTCTTACCCTTGGAGGATGTTGAAATTGTTGCTTAAGAAAAAAAACACATAATTTTTAAATTTTGTTGTTTGGTTTTAGATCAGGGTCTAGCTGTTACAGGGAACTGAGATCCAGGGCCCAAGGTGGTAGTTTAGCCCAATGAGGGAAGCATGGAGGGAGCACAGGGTGGGGATAGTGCTGTAGATATGCCTTGCTGTCTCTCGGAAGTACCCAGCAGGGGCTCCTCAGATGGTTGATCCACCAGGCCTGCAGTCGTATGGTGCCCTGCACTTTACAGACAGAGAACTGAGACTCAAAGAAGAACCCAGGACCTGGGACTGTATCCAGTGGTTGCCCCAGCTGCTACCTTCTGGGCTTCTGTTTGTCCACTACCACCATTTACATTGCAAATTCAGCCCATGGGCAACATCACTGGGGCCCTGTGAGCACGATGGGATGGGGTGGTGGTGATCAGTTCCGGGCTGCTCCTGAGCCAGCACCTGCCCTCGCCCCAGCAGCCGTGGGATGCAGCATGGTGGGAGTCTGCACACACACCCACGAGGAAAAATCCACCTGGGACAGCTCATGATCTTTTCAACAGATTCAACCTTCTAACCAGGTTGTTGGTAATCTGCACCCCTAAAACAAACCCTTGAAAGACAGAAAGATGTTAGTAATTTCTGGCCATATGTGCCTTCTTCCCTGCTCTCCCCACCTCAAAAAAGAAAGGGGCCAAGTGGCAAGACAAGAAGTAAAATCTAATGTGAAATACATTCTGATACTCTGATTTCTCCTCCCTCACTGCTCCCCCACCTATGTAAACTACATTCCTTTACATGGTCATGGCAAAGGAACATTAATTTTTTATTTGAATTGTGATCGAAAGCAACACAATCAGAAGAGTGAAATAGTTTCCACTGAAGCAATATCATTTCTAACCAGGTTGTGGTATGTATGGCAGGAGAGAGTGGTTTTGGGGTTAGGTGTGGCTTCTGATCCTGATTCTGTCTCTTACAGACTGTGGCCTCATGCTGTTGTTACTTAACCTGAGTCCTTGTTCTTGATTGTAATAAAGTACTATTGATGCCTTCTTAACGTGGTTGCTGGGAGTATTAAACAAGGAATCATAGATAGACATATCCCATTCTCATCTTCAGAGCCCAGCACGTGGTGGGTATTGTATTATGATGGCTCACTTCTCTGCAGAAAAGAGGGTGCCTGCCTTGTCAACTGGAGTGTGTATTGATTTCTCCCATCTCTAATAAATAAAATAAATTAAAATATTAAATAATAAAGCTTTCAGAAGTGCAGTTTCTCCTTTGCCAGAGAAGTCTTTTTCAACCAGGAAGCACTCTTTTGCCATTTCATAAGTGAAGTCATTTTGAAATGTAGGTGAAACTGGGAAGAGGGTCTGAACTCCTCTCCATGATCTTCTTGGTCTATTTAATCAGTACTCCAAGTTTGCCATTCATTCTAAAGAATTTTGGAACCATAGAGTCAGCATGGACAACATCCAGATTAAAAGTGCACATTTAGACATGGGTTTCAACTTAGGATTAGTGACTTTAGGCAAGCCAACTTAACCCCCTATGCCTCAGTTTTCCCATCTATTAGACGGGAAAATAATTATGCCTTCCTCCTGGAATTGTTAGAATTAACTTGAGAAAATGCACGGAAAATACTTAGCATGTGTTCTGGCAGGTCACATGCTTTCATAATTCTTAGCCACTGTAATTTAGTTCAGGTTCAAGACTTTCCACAGGATGTGTGGGTGGAAGCCTTGCGTCATTAAAAAGAGGGGGCTTGGTAATTTTCTATTAAAAAGAATTCAGAGGATATGCAAATTACCTGGTGACTGGCACCTAGAAAGTGATTTCCAACTCTTTTGGGAATATCTGGGGTTGGCCAGTCTTAAAGGGGAGTTGATTGTACCAGCGACACTGTGTGTTCAGTCTGCTTTGTTTATAGAGCGCGTCCACGCTCATTTATCTTCATCAGTAGCCCCTGTGGAGCCACTGCTACAGGATGTGGCTCACAGGTTAACACTGTTAATTCAGTGTCCACTTGGACAGAGAAAAGAGAAAGCAGAGCTGGTGAATGGACCGGTTTCCCATTCTCCTGGGAGTTGAGAACAGAAGCAGCCCTGGTACCATATTGGATTTGAAGAGAGCTCATCACCTGGATTTATCAATTAGGACTTCACCAGGACTTGCTCTAATCAGCCAGGGTGTCAAAGTAGATTTGGATTTTGTGTAGGTCTTCTCAGTTGGCAGAAGATTAGTACTGCCTGTCAGTGGGGATTAGTGGTTGATTAGTGATTGACTGATACTAGCAGTACCTGCTATCCTACCATCATAGAGACCCAGTAGTAGAAACTGATTTCTCCCGTGCTGTGGTTGGACGTTGATGTTTAATGCAGGAAGCATGACCATTTGAAGCAATCTTTAACTTTCCCTTGCTGAGTGCACACACATAGTTCTGCCTGTCATTTTATAGGACTCAATTTTCAAGGAATTGTAGGTCTTTCAGTGTTAAAATACTAAACCAGTAACTTGCTCTTTAAAACAAAACCAAACAGAAAGAAACCCTCATGGTCAGGCATGGTGGCTCATACCTGTAATCCCAACACTTTGGGAGACTGAGGAGGGAGGATTTCTTGAGTCCAGAAGTTCTGGGCAACATAGTGAGACCCGTCTCAAAAAAAAAAAAAAAAAAAAAAAAAAAGCCAGACATGATGGTGCATGCCTGTAATCCCAGCTACTTGGGAGGCTGAGGTGGAAGAATTGCTTGAGCCCGGGAGTTTGGGGCTGCAGTGAGCTAAGATCGAGACACTGCACTCCAGCCTGGGCGATAGAGTGAGACCCTGCCTTCACAAAGACAACAATAAAAAGCAAAAACACTCAGGGTTTTTTGTTTTTGAATGTTGAGATCAATAGCATCAGATTGTGTGGATTAAATTGGGTTATAGGACCCTTTTTTCTCTTAAAGCAGTGCATGATATTCTGAGTCATTGTATTTTTAAAAAGAGCAATGTGATTTAGTTTTGAAATTTATTTGAGGATCTCCTGGTACCGATGGCCATTACAGAGAGATACCACTGGATATCACAGAATAGGGGGTGGAGGTAGTGGCAGAATGGGTAACTGAGACCTTTATTGTTATTTTTATTTTTGAGATGGAGTCTTGCTCTGTCCCTCAGGCTGGAGTGCAGTGGCGCAGTCTCCGCTCACTGCAGTCTCCGCCCCCCAGGTTCAAACAATTCAACTGCTTCGGCCTCCTTAGTAGCTGGGATTATGGACACCTGCCACCGTGCCTGGCTAATTTTTGTATGTTTAGTAGAGATGGGGTTTCACCATGCTGGCCAGGCCGGTCTTGAACTCCTGCCCTCAGGTGATACACCCGCTTTAGCCTCCCAAAGTGCTGGGATTACAGACCTTGGTTTTTATGGATAAAACTGCCGGTTTCTTGACTTGTTACTTGCCTTTCATTTTCTCCTCCACCTCAGCTGTACACTTGGGTCATTGTTCTAGATGAAAAGCTTTGTTCTACAGTAAACACTGGAGAGTCCAAAAGACGTGAGGGAGGATGACCGACACTGTAATTGCTGCTTGGGCGATGGGATTATTAGAAGCCCAAACCTCAGCATCATGCATATCCCCATAAAACCAACTCTGCACGTGTGCCCCTGAATCTAAAATTAAATATATATATATATATATTTGAAGGAAGAAAGTATAAGCAAAAAATAAAATAAAATGATAAAACACAATCACTTGGAGGCTCAAAAAAAGAAAATCTGTGTTCTAAATGCTTTCTCTTCCCCTCTTTTCTTCTGTCCTCTCTATCTCTAGCACTGAGGATGAAAATAAAAGAAGTGAAAAAAGAAAATGGTGACAAGAAGATTGTCCCCAAGAAGAAGAAGCCTCTGAAGTTGGGGCCCATCAAGAAGAAGGACCTGAAGAAGCTCGTGCTGTACCTGAAGAATGGGGCCGACTGTCCCTGCCACCAGCTGGACAACCTCAGCCACCACTTCCTCATCATGGGCCGCAAGGTGAAGAGCCAGTACTTGCTGACAGCCATCCACAAGTGGGACAAGAAAAACAAAGAGTTCAAAAACTTCATGAAGAAAATGAAAAACCATGAGTGCCCCACCTTCCAGTCCGTGTTTAAGTGATTCTCACGGGGGCGGGGTGGGGAGGGAGCCTCGGGTGGGGTGGGGGCAGGGGGACAGTGCCCCGGGAATCCTGTGGGCCACACACACGCACTGCGCCTGTCGGTAGTGGACATTGTAATCCGGTCAGCTTGTTCTTGCAGCATTCCCGCTCCCTTCCCTCCATAGCCACGCTCCAAACCCCAGGGTAGCCATGGCCAGGTAAGGCAAGGGTCATTTAGATTAGGAAGGTTTTTAAGATCCACAGTATGGAGCAGCAGCCACTGCACAGGAGGAGGTGACAAACCACTTCCACCAGCGATGCAGTCACTAAAATACAAAAAGGGGGATTGGGCAGAAAGTGAGAGCCAGCAGCAAAAACTGCATTTTGCAACTTGTTGGTGTGGATCTACTGGCTGATCTATGCCTTTCAACTAGAAAATTCTAATAATTGGCAAGTCACGTTGCTTTCAGGTCCAGAGTAGTTTCTTTCTGTCTGCTTTAAATGGAAACAGACCCATACCACACTTACAATTAAGGTCAAGCCCAGAAAGCGGTAAGTGCAGGGAGGAGAAGTGCAAGTCCATTATGTAATAGGGGGACAGCAAAGGGACCACCGGGGGAGAGACATCTCCGGCTTTGCCCACAGTCTTTCCGTGTGATTGCCTTTGGATCTGAATCAGCCAGTCTCAGATGCCCCAAAGTTTTGGTTCCTATGAGCCCAGGGTATGATCTTATCCCCAGGACATGTGGAGGGGCAGCCTGTACCTGCCTTCGTGTCAGAAAAAGGAAACCACAGTGAGCCTGAGAGAGACGACGATTTTCGGGCTGAGAAGGCTGTAGTTTTCAAAACACATAGTTAAAAAAGAAACAAATGAAAAAGATTTTTAGAACAGTCCAGCAAATTGCTAGTCAGGGTGAATTGTGAAATTGGGTGAAGAGCTTAGGATTCTAATCTCATGTTTTTTCCTTTTCGCATTTTTAAAAGAACAATGAAAAACATCCACTTATTTTTCAAGGGTTTAAAACAGTCTCCATTGAGCATTTAGAAGGTGTGCTAGAGCAAGGTCTCCTGATCCGTCCGAGGCTGCTTCCCAGAGGAGCAGCTCTCCGTAGGCATTTGCCAAGGGAGGTGGATTTCCCTGGTAGTGTAGCTGTGTGGCTCTCCTTCCTAAAGAGTCCTTGGTTGCCGTAGAACCTAACACCCCGTAGCAAAACTCACAGAGCTTTCCGTTCTTTTCTTTCCTGTAAAGAAACAGTTCCTTTGAACTTGATTACCTATAGATCAAAGAAATTCAGAACAGTCTGCCTGTCTGTCCCCCTGCACTTTTTACATATATATTTTTTCATTTCTGCAGACAGAAAGTTGACATGGGTGGGGTGTCCCCATCCAGTGAGAGAATTTCAAAAGCAAAACATCTCTGCAGTTTTTCGCAAGTGCCCTGAGATATTTCTTAAAGCCCTTATGTTTAATCAGTGATGTATATAAGCCAGTTCACTTAGACAACTTACCTCTTTTGTCCAATGTACAGGAAGTAGTTCTAAAAAATGCATATTAATTTCTTCCCCCAAAGCCGGATTCTCAATTCTCTGCAATACTTTGAGGACTTTTATGATTGTCCCTCTGGGCCAATGCTTATACCCAGTGAGGATGCTGCAGTGAGGCTGTAAAGTGGCCCCCTGCGGCCCTAGCCTGACCCAGAGGAAAGGATGGTAGATTCTGTTAACTCTTGAAGATTCCAGTATGAAAAGCAGCATGCCCGCCTAGTTACCTACCTGAGAGTTATCCTGATATAATTAACCTGTCACACTTAGTGATCCTATTCTTTTAACAGCTTTTTTTTTGTGGGGTTCTCTCTGACCTTTCGTTGTAAAGTGTTGGGGACCTTAAGTGATTTGCCTGTAATTTTGGATGATTCAACAATGTGTATATATATTAGCTAATTAGAAATATTCTGCTTTTCTGTTGTCAAACTGAAATTCAGAGCAAGTTCCTGAGTGCATGGATATGGGTCTTAGTTCTGTTTGATTCACTCAAGAGTTCAGTGCTCATATGTATCTGCTCTTTTTGACAAAGTGCCTCATGCAACCAGGCCCTCTCTCTGCAGCAGAGTCCTTAGTGGAGGGGTTTACCTGGAACATTAGCAGTTACCACAGAATACAGACGAGCAGGTGACTGTGCTGCGCAGCTCTCTAAATGGGAATTCTCAGGTAGGAAGCAACAGCTTCAGAAATAGCTCAAAATGAATTGGAAATGTGAATTGCAGCTGCAGGTTTTACCACCTCCTCAGAGTCCCAGGACCTTGAGTGTCGTTAGTTACTTTGTTACTTTATTGAAGGTTTTAGACCCATAGCAGCTTTGTCTCTATCACATCAGCAATTTCAGAACCAAAAGGGAGGCTATCTGTAGGCCCAGAGCTGCACTCTCACGAACCTTTGTTTTTCTCCACAAAGTATCTAACAAAACCAATGTGCTGACTGATTGGCCTGGTCATTGGTTTCCGAGAGAGGAGGTCTGCATGTGATTTGCTAATTATCACTAGGGCCAAGGTGGGATTTGTAAAGCTTTACAATAATCATTCTGGATAGAGTCCTGGGAGGTCCTTGGCAGAACTCAGTTAAATCTTTGAAGAATATTTGTAGTTATCTTAGAAGATAGCATGGAGGGTGAGGATTCCAAAAACATTTTATTTTTAAAATATCCTGTGTAACACTTGGCTCTTGGTGCCTGTGGGTTAGCACCAAGTTCTCCCCAGGGCAGAATTCAATCAGAGCTCCAGTTTGCATTTGGATGTGTGAATTACAGCAATCCCATTTCCCAAACCTAAAATCTGTTTTTCTCATCAGACTCCGAGTAGCCGGTTGCTGTGTCATAACTTCATAGCTGCAGGAGGCTCAGGCGATCTGTTTCAGGAGAGCACCCTAGGCAGCCTGCAGGGAAATAACATACTGGCCGTTCTGACCTGTCACCAGCAGATACACAGGACATGGATGAAATTCCTGTTTCCTCTAGTTTCTTCCTGTAGTACTCCTCTTTTAGAGCCTAAGTCTCTACAAAAGCTTTGAATACTGTGAAAATGTTTTACATTCCATTTCATTTGTGTTGTTTTTTTAACTGCATTTTACCAGATGCTTTGATGTTATCGCTTATGTTAATAGTAATTCCCGTACGTGTTCATTTTATTTTCATGCTTTTTCAGCCATGTATCAATATTCACTTGACTAAAATCACTCAATTAATCAATGATACTGTGAGCTGTGACTTTTTTTTTCCCACTCAGCCATACACTTCTCACCTTCTCCAGTGAAGCACATGTATCCTTCTCCTCTTCAGTTTCTTCAGTGATGCTTTCTGGTCCCAGTTCAACAGCTTGCAAATGGTAACTGGGTGTGGGTGGGCTGAAGGAGAACTTGGGAGGCACCACAGGCTACCCACGCCCCCCCCCCATTTACCATCTGCTCCTAGAAATAACTTCCAGAAGTGTTTCTCCTGGCTGTGTGTGTTTCAGATCAGAGAGAAGGTTAAATGCTTGCTCTACAAGAATGTAGCTTTCGGCCCTGCCTGAATTTCTTTTCCATGTTTCTCATGGAAACGTGCTGTTTCCCCTCCGGCTCAACTCAATGTTAGAATTACCAACTAGAATTGGAAAACTTGTTCGTATCTGGGGTCTTAGACACATAGGAGGCCTTGGAGAGGAACATATGCACCCTTTTAACATAAGACGGGGTTATAGCTGGGATTTCCCAACTAGTTTGGGACTCCCAGGTCACTCGCCTGGTTGGAATTATAACCCAGGGCTCCTGCATCCCACTTGCGTAGGCGTGATGTCTGCGCTCCCTGCCGAGCTTCCCTTTGGACTCAGAGTGCTGCACCACACCCAGCCCAAGCTGTTTCATGTTAGGTTATGTGCTTCTTGACTAAGGAATTCTTCCATGTGACTTCTAATTCTGCAAGCAATTACAGTGACAACTTCAATGGACGTAGTTCTCTGATCAATAAGTCACCTCCAAACCGCAGACAATGGGCAGTTTTACCCAGAAGTGATAAAATATTCCCAAGTTACCCAAATCCATGCCCAAGCACAGAGACACAACTTTTTTAAAGATGTGGTATGAGGACTTGTAAACATTCTATCAAAGTCATGCTCTAGTCCAGAAAGATTCTCACATACTAATGTGTCTGACTGGTGAAATAGTGAGATACTAGCCCAGCTACGAAAAATGTCCATATTTGCTTTTAGTTCCCCTGTGGTTAATAAGAAAGAAAATTTATTCAGGCTGGGTGACGATGTCATTGCCAGCCCCCGCCCCCACACCCTGAAGCTCACCACCATGACCCACCATTTCCATTTTTTTTAAATCTGCAAAAGGATGATGAAGTGTGTGCAAAGGTATCTCAGCTCCAGCTGCTGGAGTCACTGTGGTGGAGTTTGGGGTACCCAAGGGTCAGGACTGCTTGAGGCTTGTGCCTCAGAGACGCTGGCAGCGCTTGGAACTACAGGCTTGTCCTCAAGCTGCATGGCACCTGCACCTCTTTAATGAACAATTTCGGCACTCTCCTAGGCAGGAGGTATAAAAGACCAAGGGACACAGAGGTAGGCTGGTCTTAACTTCAAAAGCTGTCTCCCCACCTTGGGTCCAGAAATGCTAGCAATTCACTTTTGCTCCTGACGGAGGGACATTGTACTAGTCATCCAATAGCAATTGAAGGGCAGAGGGAGAATTGTTCTTAAATTTCAGCCTATGTGATTATCACCAAGGAGAGCTTGCTAATATGTGGGTCTTGGCTCCTACCCCCAGACATTCTGATTGGGAAAGTTTGGGAAGGTTGGCAAAGGGGCTCTAGAACCAAGGTGCTAGGTTTCTCTGATGGCAGCAGTCCACGGGATCTTTGCAAAACATTCTCATAGGACCTGCATGGCCTGGGGATGAGAGGCAGGAGATTATTTTGTAATCTCCCTCTCCCCACATCCACACTTCATATTGCTGCAGTCCCTTCTGAAGCTCTGTGAGTTCATCTTACCTGGCATCAGCTAATAGAGGCAAGTTAAATGCAAGGGGAAATGAGCCCTCTTTCCTTAAAGCTGGGTATATTTGGCTGTCCAAGGAGTGTTTCTCATATTTTAATATGTATGTGAGTCACTTGAGCACCAGTGTTAAAATGCCAATTCTGAAGGGTACGTCTGAGGCAGGCTTGAATTCTGCATTTCTTTTCTTTTTTTCCTCATTTTTTTCCCAGTTTTATTTGTATAAAGACATACATGGCCTATCCAATGGAGCTTTGTCAAATAATCCATAAGTACCTAAAGCACACATGACTCGTAATGCTTTTAATATCAAAAGAGGTTATTTGTCTCAATCCAAAGATTACTTTATATAATCATTCTTTTTTTTTTTTGCAAACTACTAGTTGGCCATATTAACATTTGAATAATCTTTAAAAAATTTAAATATAAATTTTGGATTTGGAGGCACATGTGCAGCTTTGTTATGAGGGTATATTGCCTGATGCTGAGGTTTGGGCTTCTATTGACTCTATTACTCAGATAATGGACATAGTACCCAACAGGAAATTTCTCAATTCTTACCCCTGCCCTTCCTCCTTTTGGAGTCCCCAGAGTTGATTCTCTCTATCCTAATGTCCATGTGGACCCATTGTTTAGCTCCCTCTTATAAGTAAGAACGTGTGGCGTTTGGATGTGACTGCAAAGGACATGATTTTGTTATTTTCTATGGCTGTGTAGTATTCCATAGTGTATATGTACCACGTTTCCTTGAGTACCCGGGTGAGGCTGAAGCTGTGAAGCTGTCAATGTGCAGAGTGTACTTTGTGTAGGGAAGCTCTAACAGGCTGATGGTTTCAGGCGTGTCCTCACCCCGTTACAGTATCACCATCTCTATAATCAGCACAGCCCATCTCCTAGGGACTCAAAATATTAACCACGCTTTGGAATGGGAAGAAAATCAAACCAGAGAGTCACGCTTTGAGAATCACCCAAAGCTGGGGCTGATCTTTTCAACCCACTCACTAGATTTCATTCTTCTCCCAGACCTTAAGAGTTAATTCTTTTCCTTCAGACTCGGCTCATTATGGAAACTCACAGGTCCCTTCCTATTTTCCCCCCCATTAGCACTCTGGACTGTGTCCTTTACCAAACTTCCCAGTCCCCAACCTCCATCCCCAGACCCACCGGGGATTGGTGGAGTTAACCAGCTGGTGGTATTTACCTGGAAAGCTAAAGTTATATAGGAATTTGACAACAGAATTGGGACTTTTCCTGTTCCATTTGATCATGTCCGGGCAGTTTCAACCTCAGGTTATGGGAGGAGCCAATAAAGAGGGGGGATATTAAAGTCTTTGGAGGGAAAATCCCACCCCTGATACATTGAGGACAGCCTGCCTCCTGGGCTGACTTATTAGGGGAGCTGGCGGTAGGAATTGCTGTCAGCAAGGTCTAAGGGAGACCTCTTGTAGGTTTGGAGAAGACCGGCACCAAAACAAGCTCCAAATAGGAACAGAAAGCACCTGTGTCTTCATATATCTGCAGACTATTTAGATAAGAAGGAGCTGTCCCTAATCATGGAGAGTTGTTTGCTTAAATAAAGGAAGGGAAAGCTGCATGTGTGTGTGCTTAAGGCGAGAAGGAGCAGGTGAGAAGAAGGAGAAAGGGGCCAGGAATTTTCCACAGCTGAAACCCACCACGTGGTTATCATTAGGATGACCTTCCTATCACTTGAGCAACAGGACTGGTGGATGGGGACTGGTGAGGAAGGATTCAGGATCTGATCCCTGGGATTTCAGCTAAGTTCTGATGTGGCAATTGTAAGCACTAAGGAGAAGTTCTTGTCTCCCGCTTCCCTGGAGTGCCTGAGTCCACAGTCCTACAGCTGTGAACCCTCAGGAAGCCTGCCCATTGGCTGGCCAGGTGGGATCCAGGGATCCAGCTTCTCTGAGACCCCTGGGTGTCAGGCTTAAATATAAATAAAGCAATCAGAACCCAGAGCTTGTTGGCACGGATGCAGTGAAAAGGGAATGCTTATACACTGTTGATGGGAATGTTAGTATAACCTCTGTGGAAAACACTATGGAGATTTCTCAAAGAACTAAAAATAGAGATACCATTAGCTCTAGCAATCTTACTGCTGGGTATCTACCTAAAGGAAGAAAAGTCATTATATCAAAAAGCACCTACACTTGTATGTTTGTTACAGCACAATTCACAGTTGCAAAGATAGGGAATCAACCTAAGTGCCCATCAACCAATGGGTGAATATTGGAAATGTGGTATACATACACCATGGAATACTACTCAGCCATAGAAAATGAAATAATGTCTTTTGCAGCAACGTGCATGGAGCTAGTGGCCACTATCCTAAGTGAAGTAACTCAGGAATGGAAAACCAAATATTGGCATATTCTCACTTTTAAGTGGAAGCTATGCTGTGGGTATACAGGGGCACCAGAGTGGTATAATGGATATTGGAGACACAGAAGAGCAGAGGGTGGGAGTGGGGTGAGGAATGAGAAATTACCTATTGGGACAGGTACACTGTTTAGGTGATGGTTACACTAAAAGCCCAGACTTCACTATAAAATTCATCCATGTAATAAAAAGCAATCTGTACCCCGAAATTTATTGAAATAGAAAAAAAAAAAAAAAAAACCAGAACTGCACAGTAAATTTCCTTATAAGGAAGATAATTAGAAAGAAAACAGGAGATTCTGCTAAAATGCTTTGCACATGATCCCCATGTCTATTCCACTTTTTATTTTATTTTAGTTTCATTTTTTAATTTTGAGACAGGGTTTTGCTCTGTCACCTAGGCTGGAGTTCAGTGGTGTGATCTTGGCTTACTGCAGCCTTAACCTTCCAGGCTCAGACAATCCTTCCATTTCAGCCTTCTGATTAACTGGTACTACAGGCATAAGCCACCAAGCCACGCTAATTTTCAAAATGTTTTGTAGAGACAAGTCTTGCTATATTGCTCAGGCTGGTCTTGAAATCCTGGATGCAAGCAATCCTCCTGCCTCCACCTCCCAAAGTGTTGGGATTACAGGCATGAGCCACCATGCTCGGCCATCTATTGCACCTCTAAATGATTTACACTAGCATCTGCTGTTATTGTTTGTACCTGGGAATGGATTGAGGGTAGAAGGGTGGTTTAGGGGCCTCAGTTTCCATTTTTGCTGCCTAGTTCTCTGGGGGGGCTTATGCAGATCTGGGTAATCTTGTCCCATCACCTGGATGAATAGGCCTGTCATCTGAAGGAATAAAGAGATCACATGCCACAACCAAACCCACAACCCAAGTGCCTGTTTCACAGTGTGGCCCGAGGACAACCAGGGTGGGTTCCACAGATTTAGCTGGATTCCTCTGGGGTCAGTGCTCCCTTCCAAGGCCAGCAGTTAAGGCCATGGGAATCCAAACTTGGCTGCTAGTCTTGACAGGTTGCTCAATGATTCCTAGCTGCACAAATCAGGCCCTGAACTGGGCCAGGCTTGAGGGAGGCCCCAAGGGCCCTACAGAAGAAGAGGAGCAGGAGGCAGCCAGTAGTTGCCTAGAGAAAAAAATAAGCACCAGCCTGTAAATTGTAATGTATGTCAGTGTGAGGCCTTGCTAGCTCTGCTCACCCCTTGCCAACCACTGCCACGCAGAAACTCCCTGCATTCTCTCCAGACTTCCCCAGGCTGCCGCCTTATTTTCAAATGCCTCCTCCCTGCAGTGCCAGAACCAACAGCTGTGAATGAGAAACACAGGCTGGAGCTGGATAAGGAAGTCATCCCATAATGGAGACTGAGTAGATGTGCACGAGGACCCAGGGACTTGCACCGATTTTCACTCAACTGATGCAATAAAATAATTTACCTTTCGAACCTTAGGAACTAGCTTGACTGTTCTGTGGATCTTGATGAAGAAAGCAAGGAAAGCTAGTGTGTCCTGGTACATTTGGCTCCACGCAAAATATTTCTTTCCTAGGCCCTCTTCATTGAAAACCTGCCTCTGCCCTGAGTTGGAGAAGACGGGCCTTTTCACCTGCTGTGCATGTTTTCCCACAGTGAGAAAATCCTCTCACTGTTTTCTCACTGTTTCCTCCCTGCCTGGTGGATGGAAACCAGTTTGCTCAGGAGAAGTGGTTTCTAATGCAGGGATAAAAGATCCAGCCTCTAAGTCAAGTCAAATAAAATTCATGTGTTACACACACACACACACATACACACACACACACACACACACACAGTCACACAGTTGCCCAGGGACAGGGTCGTAGCTCTGCCCCAGGAGGACAATTTGTTTTAAGGTGCAAGCTGCCCCAGCTTTCAATCTGTTGCTCTCATTTTTATAATCACTGTTGTGTTCCAATTGTTGTAAGTGGCACTGGGAATGTTTGTTCTCATGTAATTGCTTGTTTCCTACTGAAATTTCCATGTCAGACCCCTTCATTGTTCTCAGTATCGCTTGCCTCCCATTCTGTGGGGTTGGCATGGATTATCCTAGTGGTGCGGCTGGCAGGGCATGTAAGCACCATTCTCCTCAGTCCTGACCCAGCTGAGGACGGCGGGGTGTACTGGTCCCGGCAGCTGGGCCAAACGCTGGGATGAGAGAATCTTGACAAGGGCCTGGCCTGCCTCTTGATTCTGGACTAGGCCAAATTCGGAGTGCATTTTGCACCCCCACCCCCAAGTATTTCAGAGGAAATGTGACCCTGTGTTTCTGATTCATGTGCACTTAACTCGTTAAAATGTTGATTTACAAAGGGTGGGTGGTGTCCAAATAAACCTCTGGAGCCTCAATTCCAAGCCAGCTTTTTTTTTTTTTTTTTTTCTTGGTGACTTTTTGTGGGGAGGGTAGGTGGGAAGAAGGAATCAAAGATTTTGTCTTTGATCGGGAAGTTACATTCCAACAGGAATGAAACTTGGACCCAGCAGGCAGGAACAGGGACCCAGACCTTTGCAATTGATTGGGTTCTCTATTGGACGAGTTATGTGCTTCCAGACCTAATCAGAACCACCTGGACTTCCTCAAGGCTCATCACTGTCCACGCTGCATGAAGCATTTGAACTTGACCTGCGCTGAAATTGAGCCAGGGTACATAAAACAAAAGCCCAGCATCCACTTACAAGAATAAATGAACATCTGCAGAGAGGACTTGGAATTCTGCAAAAAACACTCTGAGCTTGGTGCTTCTCTTCTTCACCTGGAATTCTAGCAGCTACCTCCCATGAACACTAATCTACTCCTTTAAAAACCCCACCCCTTCCAGGAACTTGCGGTGTACTTTTTATAAGGTGCATATGAAACCTGTCTAGAGTGGGGCAAAAGACAGTGATATGTTATAAATTCAGCCGTGCTGTCTTCTTGGGCCTCCAAACTGCTTTAGGAAGCTCAGGGCTTTTGTCCATGTATCATTTCTTATTTATTTATTTACTTATTTTAGATACAGGTCTTGCCCTGTTGCCCCAGGCTAGAGTGCAGTGGCATGATCATAGCTCACTACAGCCTCAAACTCCTGGGCTCAAGCAGTCCTCGCAGCTCAGCCTCCTGAATAGCTGAGGCTACAGGAGTGCATCACCATGCCTGGCTAATTTTTGTATTTTTTTGTAGAGATGGCATCTTGCTGTGTTGCCCAGGCTGGTCTCCAACTCAAGCAATCTTCCTGCCTTGGCCTCCCAAAGCACTGGAATTTCAGTTATGAGCCACCATGCCCAACCCATTTATCATTTCTTTTAGGAGACGAATGTTAAAAAAAAAATGTATCCCTGCACTGGTGTGGGAAGAGCACATCCCTGTTTTAGGGTGCGTGTTTATGCGTGTGGGTGCATATCAGTGTCAGCGTGTGTGGGTGCTGGCATTGCGATGTGTCCTTGTGTTTACGTTGGTGTCTGTGTGTACAATGTAGCTCCAATGCCAGACCACTGGGACTGCCCCTCCTCACTGGCCCCTCTGCTGGAAGCCCCTACCATACTTGGGGTCGAGTGGAATGTTAAACTGTGGTACCAAGTCTGCATTGTATTGATCACCTTTTTTTTGAGATGGAGTCTCACTCTGTTGCCCAGGCTGGAGTGCAGTGGTGTGATCTCGGCTCACTGCAACCTCTGCCTCCCAGGTTCAAGCGATTCTCCTGCCTCAGCTTCCTGAGAGTAGCTGGGATTACAGGCGCCTGCCACCACACCCATCTAATTTTTTGTATTTTTAGTAGAGATGGGTTTTCACCATGTTGCCCAGGCTGGTCTCGAACTCCTGCCCTCAGGTGAGGCCTGTCTCAGCCTCCCAAAGTGCTGGGATTACAGATGTAAACCACACCCTGCCCGGCTTGTATTGATCACTCTTTTTCTTGAACGTCCCTTCATTGCTTCCACTTGTCTGTCAGCACCATAAGGGCAGCTGCCATGTGTAATATGAGCTCTGTGTCTCCCTCCCCACTGCCATTGCCCTCAGTACAGTGCCTTGCACTTGCCTTAAATTCAAGAAACTTGTACGGGGTGGTTAAGAAAGAAGAGGAATGAATTGAACCAATTGGACTTCAGAGTGTGGCAGAGCATGGCCTGGTGGGGCTCCCTGGGGAAAGGCAAGTGACTTTAAAGTGGGGAGAGTTGGGCAGCACTCCAGGACTTTTCCTGTCCCTGCCTGGGAGCCTCTCCCCCACCCCCTGTTGGCACTATTGGGTTGACGTCGTCTTCCATTAAACTAGCTTTGCTTTTCCATTACGAAAGGAAAATGATGCACTCATTCCAGTATATTTGGATGTTTTAAAGGTTGGTCTGGCTTCACAGACGATGTCCATCAGCGCTGACATACCAATGAAACTGAAGAAAAGCTGGTTTTCCAGTATTTCCTTGGCAGAGAATCCAGCGGCTGACACTGGATCAGAATTAGGGCTCATAAAACTTAGAGCCAGGACCTTGAATGCTGAGCACTCACTTATAAGATGCTTTCAAGTCCTTATCTTGCAGAACAGTTAAATGTCTGCATCTGGCTCACTCCCCTTGGGATCACTTTTTAGAATGATCCCTGCCAGTGCAAAGTGTGGAGAGCTGAGCCAGCCAGCAAATCTGGGATGTTTTCTTCTGAATAAGTTGTTCATTTGAATCTTTTATATGAAGTTAATTCTGCAAGATTCCTTGCTGCAGGACTTGAAAAACCATAGTCAGAAGGCAGAGATACAAACCAAAACACCACCAACATCAAAACAAAACCCAACCAGACAACGAAACAACACAAAAGCCATAGATCTGCAAAGAAGGAATTTCTGGGAACCTCACATACAGACTCTGATAGGGAAGGTAACGGAGGAGGTGGATTTTGTCCTAACTTGGTCAATGAGCTCCAGTGAGGCTAGGCTGAAATACTGGTGGATGGGGGTGCACACGCTTTATAGTCATCAGGGCATGGTTTTATCTTGTTGTTTCTCAATTTTTTGTTTGTTTGTTTGAGACTGAGTCTCGCTCTGTTGCCAGGCTGGAGTGCAGTGGCACGATCTCAGCTCACTGCAACCTCCGCCTCCTGGGTTCAAGTGATTCTCCTGCCTCAGCCTCCCGAGTAGCTGGGACAATGGGCACACACCACCATGTCCAGCTAATTTTTGTATTTTTAGTAGAGATGGGGTTTCACCATGTTGGCCAGGATGATCTTGGTCTCTTGACCTTGTGATCCACCTGCCTTGGCCTCCCAAAATGCTGGGATTACAGGCATGAGCCACCATGCCCAGCCTCTTTCTCACATTTAGTGGCATCTTGAGAAGTGCTATAGTATTGCAGTTGACTTAAAATACTGCTTCTTTGCATCAAAGGACACAATCAACAGAGTGAAAAGGCAACCCACAGCATGGGAGAAAATATTTGAAAATCATACATTTCATAAGGGATTAATACCCAGACTACATAAAGAACTCCTACAACTCTACAACAACAAAAACCAAATGACCTGATTAAACAATTCACAAAGGACCTGAATAGACAGTTCTCTAAAGAAGGTATACAAATGGCAGATAAACAAGTAAAAGATATTCAACATTACTAATCAGTAGAGAAATGCAAACCAAAACCACAATGGGATATTACTTCTTTCCCATTCACATGGCTACTATCAAAAACAGAAATTAGCTGGGTGTGGTGGCATGTGCCTATAATCCCAGCTATTAAGGAAGCCAAGGGAGGAGGATCACTTGAGCCCTGAAATTCGAGGCCAGCCTGGGCAACACAGCAAGACCCAATCTCTTAAAATAAACAACGGAAAAAAACAAGTGTTGGCAAGGATGTGGAGAGATTGATTGGAACCCTTGTGCACTGTTGGTGGGAATGTAAAACACTGCAGTTACTGTGGAAAACAGTATAGCAGTTTCCACTTCTGAGTGTATACCTAAAATAACTGAAATCAGGGACTCAAAGAGATATTTGTACATCTATGTTCATAGCAGCATTAATCATAAGAGCCAAAAGGTAGATGAGTGGGAAAACAAAATGTGCTCTATACGTGCTACACAATAGTATTTGCTTTTTCCAAGAATGAAGGAAATTCTGACATGCTACGATGTGGATACACCTTGAGGACATGATGTTAAGTGAAATAAGCCAGGCTCAAAAAGACAAATACTATATAATTACACTTATGTGAGGTATCTGCATTAGTCAAAGTCAAAGAGACAGAAAATAGGTTGAAGGTTGCCAGGGGCCAGGGGAAGGAGAAATGAGGAGTTATTATTTAATGGGTAGAGTGTCAGTTTTGCAAGAGTTCTGTGGAGGGACATTGGTGATGGTTGCACAATAACGTGAATGTACTTAATGCCACAGAACCTTATACTTAAAGTGGTTAAGATGGTAAATTCTATGTTATATGTATTTTACCACAATTAAAAATTAAAAATGATTTTAAAATGTTGTTCCTTCTCTCATTTCTGGGACAAAAGATGTCCAAAGTCCAGGAATATGCAAGTTGAAAGCTATGTGCGCAGCAGAACCTTATTTCTGAGTTACGCAGTTTAGTGACCTCCTAATGGAAAAAAAACTTCACGGAGTGTGTTTTCAACCACCTTCTGCTCACTGCACTGAGGATTACAAGAGGAAAACACCTACACCAGAGTCAAAAGTGATCAGACCTCTGATTTTCCAACTCTGGCAGACAAGCTGCAAGCGCGTGTGTACACACGCACAAACACACACACACACTCTCTTACACGCTTTCCAGCCAGCTCAGCCGACTTCCTCTGAGAGATGACACCACTTTGCAGCCTCCCTGTGGGATAGAGTGGAACTTGGAATTCGCTTTCTTGGTTACTTTGGCTGCCTAGAAGGAAGAGTTTCTCTGAGAAACTCACAGTTTCCTCTGCAGCCCTGCTCCTGGCCAGCGTGAGAGGAGGGAGCTAGGACCAAGAGTCCTCTCCTGGAGGGGAAACCTATCTAAGAAATATTTTCTATCAGTCAGTGAGGCTCTCAAAAGCCGTTACTGCCAACATCGTTTCTTATTTCCTATCTATTCTCCCCCTTTTAAAAACGTCCTTACTTTTTCCTGTCTTGTCTTTCTTGTCTATACCTTTTTTGTTTTTTCTGACGGTTTTGTAAAGAGGGGGCACCCTGCGCACACTCTCTTTTTTTTTTTTTTAATTTTACTTTAAGTTCTGGGATACATGTGCAGAACGTGCAGGTTTGTTACATAGGTATACATGTGCCATGGTTGGTGGTTTGCTGTATCCATTCTTTTTAAAAAATTTTTAAAAATCTTCTTCCTTCATTTCTCCCCTTCTGCCTCCTTCTATCCCCTGTCCTCATTCTTTCTGTTTTTCTTGTTTTCTCCTCATTTTTCTCTCTTTCTTGACTCCCTTTCATGGCTAAAGATACCGTCCTTGTCACAGGACTCCAGTTTTGAGGGGTGACACAGCAGGAGTTCATGCTGGGGACCCTCTCGCAGGCGGCGCTGCACACAGGGAACCTGTCCCGGCTGTGGGAGGCCAGGCTGTCTCCTCCTCCAAGGCAGAGCCAGATGAGGCTGTCCGTCCTCCTTGCATTTCTCTGTCACCTTGTTCAGACAGCCTTTGACTTGGGGGGAGCCACGCTGATTTACAGCAGGCGCATCAAGGCTGGATTGCAGGAAGAGCCACCTCTCTGCTGTGGGGGCGGGGGGTGTGGATTGGTGCCTGTAGGATGAAATGTGGCACAGGGCCTGGTCGCTGCCATCAGTCCAGGGGCATTCTCAGATGCAGGAACACAAACAAAGCACGATTGTGTTCCAGCCTTGCGGTGCATTCCTTCCACAGCTCATCACCCTGTCATCATGCCTCGTGCCTGCCACACACACCGGGGGCTGAAACAAAAGCCGTTTCCCTTCACACAGCACTGAGCTATCTTCCATCTGTCGGGGCCGCTTCCCTATCCTGGGACAACTGGCAGTGGGCTCTGACACCCTGCTAGGGAGTAAGAGGCCCAGGAGAAATGAAAGGAGACGTCCTGCTCAACTGAGACAGGGGACAGCTGGTGTCCTCGTTTTCTGAAGGGCTCAGAGAGGCACAGAGTGAGTTAAAGTGTGCACTTAGCAACCGAACCTTTTCCCCAGTGCTGAGGGAACTTCCCGGGCTGGGGGCCTTCAGGGTCTGGGCCTTACTGGCACTCGAGGTAGGAAGAACAGACAAATAGCTGCTTATCTCTGTCCAAATGACTCCATCTAGATTCAGGGATATATATATATATATATATATATATATATATATTTTTTTTTTTTTAATTTGAGACAGGGTCTCACTCTGTCACCCAGGCTGGAGTGCAGTGGTGTGATCTCAGCTCACTGTAGCCTCTCTGCCTCGCGGGTTCAAGTGATTCTCCTGCCTCAGCCTCCAGAGTAGCTGGGATTACAGGTGCACACCACCACATCCAGCTAATTGTTGTAGTTTTGGGTAGAGATGGGGTTTCACTGTGTTGGCCAGGCTGGTCTCAAATACCTGACCTCAAGTGATCCTCCCACCTTGGCCTCCTGAAGTATTGAGATTACAGGCGTGAGCCACTGCGACTGGCCTTACTGTTTTCAATCATTAATAAAAGTCAGTGGTTTGACAGTAGCCACTGTACCAACTCTTATGAAGGATGCAAAGATAAGTCAGAAATGAGTTCTACCTCCAAGGATTTTACAGTCTCACAGGGAAGGTAAGAGGTTGGTGTAAGAACCCCAGGGCTGAGTAGGAAGTGAAATGAGAAATAAGAGAAGTGTGGATGAACTCCCCTGAAAATCCTCAGAGTGATGGTATCGGGAGGACTCACAAGGTGGGGCAGTGAAGTGGAGCCTGAGAGTGGTCAGGACTGCATACGTGAGGTCAGGAAGAGGGCACAGCAGTCAGAGAAGGAGGACATGGATCCATGCTGGGCGGTCTGCTGAAGGCTGATGCCAGGGGGACTGCTCTAATCAGAAGTGGCTTTAAGGAGGCTGGAGAGGCCAGCAGGGAGACACGAAAGGCATGGCCTAGGTCTGCCAAATGGCCTGCAAGTTTTAATGACCAGCCTCCTGGGCAGTGCAGTGGCCAGGGTTGGCTGCCATGAACAGTCCCTGGCAGGGCTGGGGCTGCTCACAGCGTGGTCCGTGGACTGGCTGTGGCTGGTCCATGAAGAAATAAGTACAGAAATTGTAATTTGATGGAGTAATTTTATGTCCATCCAATCTAATAATACACATTCTCAGCTTGCATTTTGTGTGCTTTGTTTTTATTCAATTTTTCCTAATAACTCATTTGTATTGCATTTTACAAAATATAGATCTGTGACAGATTGGACAGAAAAAACAACTGGTCTTTCCTGACAGGTGGTTTGAAAAGATGTTCTTCATGGAAGAGGCTCCATTTTCCTAGGGTGACGCATGCTCTAGCCTCATGGTTTGCTGAGGGCTGCTGACTGACACCTGATCTATTTCTTCTCTCCAGCTGGAGTGCAGGTGCCTGTCATATCTACATACCTGTGCTAGGATCCCACACGGTTAGGCAGGGACACAGGTCTTCAGGTGTGTGTGGGAGCTAGGGCTGGTGTTTCTGGCTCCACCCTGAGAGTACCCTTGGGTCATGAGGAAGGTCTAGAGCTGAGGACTGCCACCAGCCTGCAGGTGAGGCCATGGGTTGGGGGACTCAGGAAAGACAGAGCAGCCTGGAGGGGAAGCCATGGGGTGGGGTGCGGGGGAACTCAGGGTGGCCGGCAGGGGAAGCCACGGGGTGGCGGGGCACTGAGGGAAGTTAGAGCAGCAACCTGCTCTTTGTCCAGGACTCTCAGCTCCCATCTCTTTTCCTATGAAGATTTTTATGCATCTAATATTTGTAACTGGTTTACTGAAGGAGTTAGGCTGGGGCTGAAATAATGAAATAGTTTTCTATTTTCCAGCTGGTTGCCTTTCCCACCTGCTCCATTGGATCCCTGTCCTGCGGGCCTCATTTAGATTCCATTGCTTTCTGGTCCTTTGCAGGTACTAAGACACCATCTCGTCTTCCTGTACCAAATAGTCCAGACTAATCTAAGGGAGTTTTTAAATGTTTTTATTTTATTTTATTTTAGTTTTTGTTTGAGATGGAGTCTCACTCTATTACCCAGGCTGGAGTACAGTGGCGCCATCTTGGCTCACTGCAACTTCCTCCTCCCAGTTTCAAGCGATTCTCCTGCCTCAGCCTCCTGAGTAGCTGGGACCACAGGTGTGCACCACCATGCCTGGTTTATTTTTGTATTTTTAGTAGAGACAGAGTTTTACCATGTTGGTCATGGCTGGTCTTGAACTTCTGGCCTAAAGTTAGGACCCATAAATGGCCTCCCAAAGTGCTGGGATTCCAGGCGAGCCACCACACCCGGCCTTAACATTCTTATTGAAGTTAAACTTTCCACTCCCCCTGCCCCACAGCCTCCTAAACCTGCAGTAGAGGAAGGGATATGTCTTTTCCCTCTCCATGCCTCTTCCTCCTCCGTGATAACAGAAAAACCTTAAACAACATTAATTTTTTTTTATTATACTTTAAGTTCTAGGGTACATGTGCACAACGTGCAGGTTTGTTACATATGTATACTTGTGCCATGTTGGTATGCTGCACCCAACAACTCGTCAGCACCCATCAACTCGTCATTTACATCAGGTATAACTCCCAATGCCATCCCTCTCCCCTCCCCCACACCCCATAATAGGCCCCGGTGTGTGACGTTCCCCTTCCAGAGTCCAAGTGATCTCATTGTTCAATTCCGACCTGTGAGTGAGAACATGTGGTGTCTGGTTTTCTGTTCTCGTGATAGTTTGCTGAGAATGATGGTTTCCAGCTGCATCCATGTCCCTACAAAGGACACAAACTCATCCTTTTTTATGGCTGCATAGTATTCCATGGTGTATATGTGCCACATTTTCTCAATCCAGTCGGTCACTGATGGACATTTGGGTTGATTCCAAGTCTTTGTTATTGCGAATAGTGCCGCAATGAACGTACGTGTGCATGTGTCTTTATAGCAGCATGATTTCTAATCCTTTGGGTATATACCCAGTAATGGGATGGCTGGGTCATATGGTATTTCTAGTTCTAGATCCTTGAGGAATTGCCAGACTGTTTTCCACAATGGTTGAACCAGTTTACAATCCCACCAACAGTGTAAAAGTGTTCCTATTTCTCCACATCCTCTCCAGCACCTGTTGTTTCCTGACTTTTGCAGTTTTGATTTGCATTTCTCTGATGGCCAGTGATGATGAGCATTTTTTCATGTGCCTGTTGGCTGTATGCATGTCTTCTTTTGAGAAATGTCTATTCATATCCTTTGCCCACTTTTTGATGGGGTTGTTTGGTTTTTTCTTGTAAATTTGAACAACATTAAATTTTTTAAAAAAACATTAAATTTAACAGACTTTAATTGCACAAAGAATGATCACACATTGGGCCAACCCGGGAGCAGAATAAGTTCCGAGAAGCTCCAACATAGCCACGTGGTGGAAGAAAGTTTATGGACAAAGAAGGGAAAGTGAGGAACAGAACACAGAAATGAGGTGCAGAAACAGCAGGGTGATTGCAGCTGGGCACTTGCCTTATGTGAACAGAGTCTGAACAGTTGGCCGCCTTCAATTGCCAGAAACTCAGTGATTGGCACAAGAGTAGGCTGCAGTCTGTTCAGCCTCCAGGTAGCTTATAGCTCACGATGCACGGAAAGAACTTGAGGCCAAACTTAAAATAGTCAAAGAGGCAGTTTCAGACCAGACTTAGTTCAACAGCCCCTGCTTGGCTCTCCTGCTTGTTGGGAGGTGGGTGAGAGGGAGGTGGGGAGCCATAAAGGGGTGAAGTGGTCATCCTTGGCCGGCGATAGGAACTGAGTAGGTGCCTTCTAACTGGGCCAGTTGGTGCCCAAGGCGATGCTTTCTCTCTGGAGACTTCTAGGAATTATTGGACACTCTCTCCCCTCCCCTTGGGGACCTCCCATCTTCCATGTGACACTGTTCCCTCAGTTCCTGCTCCTGGAGGCCTGGCCTGTACCTGTCTGCTGGGGCTATCTGGTCCTGGAGGGTGCTCTTGTGAACACGGCCTTTATTTTTCATTTTATTTTATTTTATTTTTGAGACAGGGTCTCACTCTGTCACCCAGGCTAGAATGCAGTGCTGAGGTCATGGTTCACTGCAGCCTTGATCTCCCTGGTTCAAGTGATCCTTCTGCCTCAGCCTCCTGAGTAGCTGGGACCACAGGCAGGCACCATTAGGCCCATTAGGCCCAGCTAATTTATTTTTATATCTTGTAGAGACAGGGTCTTGCTATGTGGCCCAGGCTGGTCTCAAACTCCTGCCCTCAACTGATCCTCCTGACTTGGCCTCCCAAAGTGCTGGGATTGCAGGCATGAGCCACCGTGCCTGGCTAGCATGGCTTACTCAGAGGAAGCACCTGGCTCCGTGGCCCTGCCAGTCTCTGAGAGGCACTCCAGGACAACCCTCTCATCGCTGGCCCTTCCACATAGCAACCCATGCTTTGGCCGTCTGACTCTCCTGTAAAGGTTGGACACTTGACCTGGGGCCTCTCAACTCCAGGGAACACCTTGTGGGCTCCCCTGGGAACTCTTCCTGGGTCCCCCTCTAGTTGTAGGCCCCTTTGCTTTTGGCAGAAAAAGGTGAACATCCATATCACCTGTCACCAAGCCACCAGCCCTCCGCTCCATCTCTCTTTTACACTGAAGGAAGGTGGGCAGTCCCGATGGGAGGTGGAAACACACATTACTCCCATGGAGAGAGCACAGTGTAAATCCCTGTTAGCAGCACAGCTCTCTAGTTGTATCGGAAAACTGAAAAGGCTCAACTGACTCCTAAGGTATTACAAGGCAGGGACTATAGCAAGTGGTTACTTCTCTCAGGGACTGGAGGGCAGAGAAGAGCTATGGAAACTTCAGTTACTCGGGAGGCTGAGGTAGAAGAATTGCTTGAACCCAGGAGGCGGAGGTTGCAGTGAGCCAAGATCGCACCATTGCACACTCCAGCCTGGGCAACAAGAGTGAAACTCTGCCAAAAGAAAGAAAGAAAAGAAAGAAAGAAAGAAAATAAAGAAAGAAAGAAAAGAAAAGAAAGAAAGAAAGAAAGAAAGAAAGAAAGAAAGAAAGAAAGAAAGAAAGAAAGAAA